>NC_056725.1:1341740849-1341848349 GCF_019279795.1 Protopterus annectens | reverse complement strand
CTCAGGTTACTGATTCTCAGCCCCCTGCTCCCAAAACACCTTATAGGTTCTAGAAGGTGCCTAATGATTGCAGGTTCCTTTATAAGTGCCCATCAGCTCACCCGTCTTTGATGTCTGTGACATCTGACAAGCCATCAAAGTTACTGCCTTCTGCAAAGCTGCTTTCTTCTGATAATGACAGTCTAACTATGGAAAGATTGGGTAAGAAGGTTTATACCTCAGCTACCCTAGTGTTTAGGGCTGTCAATTTTCAGACCCATATGACAAGATATATTTTTGCTGTTCTGTCTCAGGCTTGTCAGGTTATTTCTGACATTCCTGACTCTGAGGGGAAGACCTCTGCTCTTTCGTTGTTAAGGATGACTTCTCAGGTGACTCGCCACTCTATTAAAAGCTGCTACAGTGCAGTAGATGCCTCCTGTAGGGCTGCTGATTTTGGCTCTGTGCTGAGGAGATATTTCTGGCTTCAGTTTCAGCCTTTGCCTGATGTTGTTGAGGCCAAGTTAATTGTCATTATCCAGAGGAGCATCCATTTGTTTGGTGCTGCTGCTTCTGCTGATTTGTTCAAATCCCTACAGGAAGAGGGTAAGGCTTTACAAGATCTGAAACATATCTGTTTCTCCTGTTCCTAAATTCCAAAGGAATTACCCTAATAAGCTGGACCTCTCCCCAAAGATAAGGGTGGTAGAAGGGCTCCCCATGCTAAGGCTACCCACACTCCTGCAGCTCAGAAATCTTCTTTTACTAACAAACTAGGTGCTGCCTGACTATCCTGTTGTCATTTATTTTTCCATTCATCTCTCCCTGTCTCTTCCTCTTTGGGTAAAGATTACTAAGGATTCCTGGTTTCTTTCCATCATTTGCCAAGGTTATGATATGGCATGGAAATCTCTGTCCTCTTTCATGGGCATTCCTCAACCCCTCAGGAGCAATTAACCTTTTTTCAGAAGTGCTTCAGGGTCTCTTGATTCAGGGAACTATTCAGGAAGTTCCAGTTTTTCAATGGGGGAAGGGGTTTTATTCCAGAATGCTCTTGGTCCCCAGAAAAGAATGCACTTGGAGACCCATTCTATATCTCTCTCAATTAAATGCCTTTCTGAAGGTCCATTCCTTTCAGATGTTGTCCCTTCAGACTTAACTTCTGTTTCCTCAGGGTTTTCTAATTTCTCTGGACCTCAAGGATGCTTATCTTCATATTCGTATTCACCCCCTTTTTAGGAAGTTTTTACATTTTACTGTTGCTTCTTGGCATTTTCAGTTCTCTGCGTTGCCCTTTAGTCTCTCTACTGACCCATGGCTGTTTACCAAATGCCTCACTCCTGTGATTGCTTTTAGCAGGCTAAAAGCGTTGCATGTATTTCCCTACTTAGATGACCTACTTTTTCAAGCAGCCACCTCAGAGGTTATACTACAGCATCTTCATTTTGCATTTCCCTCCTGCAAAGCATAAGGTTCACTATAAATTTCCAAAAGTCTTGCCAGACTTGGCTGTAGGATTCAGTCTGTTCCAATGATGGCATCCTTGCTCCTCACAAGGCCTTAACTCTCATGGTCTTCTTTCAAACCCTTTTTCCTCTGGCCTCAGTTACAGCCAGGACATTTCCAAGAGCTATGGGTTTCATGGCCTCCACCATTCCTATGCTCCCTTTAACCAAAATGAGAAAGCTTCAGTGGTTTCTAAAATAAGTTTGGCTTCAGCACTTTCATCCTCTAAATTTCATAGTCCCTGTTCTTTTGTGCTTCAAGCTGGAAACTCAGTGGTAGATTCGGCAGTTGTCCCTCAATCTTGGGCTTCCTTTTCAATCTCCACTTCCCTCTCAGGAGCTGTTCACAGATGCTTCAGACGTGGGATGGGGGCTTCCTTCGGCTCTCTGGTTGCTTCAACAAAGGAAGGACCACATCAGTGTCAGAGACGAGAGCTCTTCTAGTGGCTCTTCAGGCATTTCATCCTCTTTTCATTCCAGGCCCCCTCAAGGTATTAACAGACAATACCACAATTATGTGGTATGTAAAGAAGCAAGGGGGGGGGGGCAAGGTGGTCTCTCCTGTCAGGTTAGCACTTCATGTGTGGGAGCTAGCTGTCCAGTATCAAATGATGCTTCAGCCAGTTTACATTTCCTCTGATCAGAACATTGTGGCAGACTGATCAGATCCTTATTACAATCCCACAAGTGGGTGTTTCACAGGTATGTGTTTCTGGACATTGTCCAACATTCCTCAAGTAGATTTGTTTGCCTCCCCTGTGAACAGACACCTTCCTCTTTTTTTTTGTGCCAGAGCCCCATGTTCTCTGGTCTGGAAGTTGAATGCCCTCTTTTTTTCCCTGGAAGGGGATGTTTCTTTATGCCTTCCCAACCCTTTCCTCATTCTAATAGTACTATTCAAGATCAAACAGGATGCTCCCCAAATTTTGCTGGTGACTTCTTTTTGGCCCAGAGAGCATTGGTTCCCTGTTCTGTATTTAGCCAAGGTTAAATGTCACAAGTTAACTCGCAGGGTGGACCTCCTCACAAGACAAGGGATCTCTCGTCTATCCCCACCTGCCCACTCTTCAACTGGCACTTTGGGTGATAAGATTTTGATTCCGTATAGACACCCTTTTTCTGAGGACGTACTTAGGGTCCTGCAGGAGGCCAGGAAACCCACTACTAGGAAATCCTACTTATCCAAATGGAAGAGGCTTTCTTTTTGGTGTCTTTATCTTAACCTGGATCCACTTTCTGTGGATGTCTCTGTGGTTCTCTTATCTGTGTGAATTGCTCAATGCTGGGTTGACCTATTCCTCTGTTAAGGCCCACTTATCAGCTCTCTCTCCTTGTCTGCCTTTATCTCCTCCTCTAGCTTCTAGATTTGAAGCTAAACAATTCCTTAAAGACATCCTTCATATTAGTAAAAACAAACTAGGAACCACAACCAAATCTCAAAAAGTCAAGACCCAGAACCAGCCACAGAGACTAAACACTGATGAAATAGTTTATTAAAAATTAAGCAAATTAAGGACACAGTCTAACAGCATGTTACACTGAGAGTTGTCATCCTGAGTTCCAAACAAAGGGGATCATGAAAGGTGAATTCATCCAGCAAGCATATATGATATCAGAAGATCGAAGGCAAAGTGTCAGATTTTAACAAAAAAGTTCTAGGTTTACTGCTCATCGCTACTCCTCCTCTTTAGTCAGTGCTATTTATGATTAAGATAAAAAACAAGAGGAAAAGAGATATTTATGTTCCTATTCTTAAATCTCGGGATTTGCTTCCCTTAAACATAAAAACCACGATAGTTCCAAATTCATTGATACCTTTGTGACTAATAAATATACAGTAGATATTCCAGCAATAAGTGACATCTTAAGAACTAATTGGAAAAATTTTTGTTTGTTTTGACAAGTATGATTTCCTCGGTAGAGAACCTAGACTAGTGTACAGAAAAAGGAAAATCTTTGAAACAATAGCTAGAAAGTGAGGATTTGTTGCCTGGTATTTTTTACACCAATAAGAAGGGCACCTATAAATGTGTTTTTTGTTCCCAGTGTAGACTTATATTTGAATGTGATAGAGTGATTAATGGCATTAAAATCATGCCTGAGTTTCACTGTAATTATAACACTTCTGTCGTGGTTTATCTTGCCCAGTGTCAGAATTATATATGTTTCTATGTGGGAAAAACAAAAAGTAAAACGAAGGACAAAATTTATTAACATTTTTTAGAAATTAAAAACAAAAAGACACCAATGCCCTATACAGGCACCTCTTGAATTTTCCTTCTCACAAGTTTCTATTTTTTGGTTTAGATACGGTGGTCCCTTTGGTGACTTATTGGAGCTTTCTGAATTAAAATGGCAAAACTTGATGCACGTTCTACCTAGGTTTAAATGATGCTGTCTATGGAGAGTGTTATATATGTTGTTTGAGTTATTACATTTAATTTATTAGTTATTTGGTTTTATTTTTTAATGTGTAAATTCATTGTGCGTTTATACTCAGTAGCCCCTTTTCTGTTTAAGGTTTTGTAGTACAGGTATGTTATAATTGAACATGACTGGATGTTTTCACCTCATGCGACTCATGTGAGGGTTATTTAAACAGAGTGTTTTCTGTGTGTTTTTTAGAATTCTGAAGAAGTCTTAGGTTATAAACGATGAAAGAAAAGAGCTTAATTCTTTAACTATTTCATCGGTGCTTAGTCTCTGACTGGTTCTCGGTCTTGACTTTTTGAGTCCTTCATATTAGGCCTCCCAGGAAGCCTGTTCCTCCTCCCTGGGATCTTAATTTTGATTTGGAAAAATTGACTTGGGATCCTCTTGAGCCTGCAGCTTCAGTTTCTCTGCAACATTGCTCTTGAAAGACTGTGCTTTTTTTAGCCATTACTTCTACCAGACTGCTGTCTGACTTTCAAGCCCTTATGACTTGGCCTCCTTTTTTTGGTGTTTCATAAGGACAAGATGTCCTTGCATACTAATACTTCTTTTATGCCTAAGGTGGTGAATGAGTTGTTCTTCAATCAATATATTCATTTGCCCACTTTTTCCCTTCTGTGCAGTCTGCCAATGAGAATGTGCTGCACACACTGGAAGTGCATAGACAACTCAGATTTTATTTGGATTAAGACTATTAGGAAATCTGTTCAGCTTTTTGTTTCCTTTATCATAGGTCCTTAGGATTTGCTGTGTCCAAGCAGACTGTTTTTTCTTGGATTTCTAAAGCCATTTCTTTTTGTTATTCCTTTCATGGGAAGAGCCATCCTCCTTCTCTTAATACTCATTCTGCTAGAGCTGTGGCTTCTTGTGGTGCTTTTTTCAAGGGTTTAGATATTTACTCTTTTTTTGGGGCAGCTACCTGGACTTCTGTGCATACCATTACCAAGTACTACAAGTTGGATGGAGTTTCCAGAGCTAGAGGTGGCTTTGCTAGGGCCTTCCTTCATGGCTTCCCAGAGAGCTCTGTTGGTCCTTCCTCTTCCCTTTGTCCTTCCTGAACTTTGGCACGTTCCCTGTTGTAATGAATACTGCAACAGTGAAATGGAAGGACATAGTACAGTTGTGTAACATCTTTCCATAACAGTAGATGTCCTTCTCTTCACTGTTGTAGTATTCACTCACTCCTTCTACCCTCTGTTCCTTTTCTGTTCTGGATGTACTGATAACCTCTCTCTTACTTGGACTGGCATTCTTGCTGGGACTCTCAGTTCTCAGGATGGTACGTCCGGATGTCACCTGTATACACTACACTAGGCAAAGAGCATACGTATGATTTACTGGGTACTTTAAAGCAACTTAAAGGCTTTGGCATGGCATTATTGACCGTCGTCGGCCTGCCCTTGACAGGGGATCCCTATTGTAATGAATACTGCAGCAGTGAAAAGAACATCTACAGTTAGGTTAAGATTTTCACAACTGTACTTTCTCCCTATTTTTGAAATTGACAAGGTCGGTGACTACAAGTTTCCTCATTGAATGGACTTAGGAGGAGTTTGATATAATCCCAAGTTTCAACCCAGTGTTCAGCCTCTTCATTTATCTGTCTAGGAGATAGAATTTTAATACCATTTAGGCAACTTTTTTCTGAAGATGTGTGCAGCAGGTATTAAAAGAGGCAAAGAAACCTACTATTAAAAATAATATTTGGTTAAGTGGAAAATATTTTGTAGTTCGTGCCATTCCATGAACCAGGATCATGTTAAGCCTCAGATTCATATGCTTATTCAGTATTTGTTGTTATCCTCTGATTGCCTTCTTCCATCAAGAATCAACTGTCTGCCATTCCTATTCGTCTGCCCTGGAATCCCCTTTTCTGCTTTACCTTTGGTGAAACAGTTTTTGAAAGAGGCATCACACATCCATCCGCCAAGTGGACAGGTGCCACGTGCTTGGGATCTTTTTGAAGAAAAACTTGCACAGTATCCTTGGGTAACATGGCTGGTTCTGTCTTGGAAGACGGTGTTACTTATTGCTCTGAAGAAGTGTACCCGAGTTAGAAGCTCTTATGGTGAGTCATCTCTATCTTATTTTCTATAAGCATAGTATATCTTTGAGAACAAATTCTTCCTTTTATGCCTAAGGTCATTTCAGAGTTTACACTCAGTTTAGATGTTCGTCTCCATGTTTCTTTCTAGAGCCTAAAAATGAGGGAGTAAGAATTCATCGTACTCTGGATGTCTGTAGGCATATTGGGTACTGTATTAACAGAACAAGATCCTTCAGGACTTCTGGTCAGCTGTTGTCTTGTAGAGTTAGGAGACCACCAGTGACTAAACAGATGATGCCTACTTGGTTGTCCCTTGCTGTTATTTTTTTGTTCTCACTATAACAAGTCACTTCCAGGAAAAGTCTGAGTCTATCCTACTACAGCCTTGGCTACTTCTGCAGCTTTTTTTTTTTGGGGGGGGGGGGGGGGGCACTAGAAGAATTCTAGAGTTAATCTGGTCATCAATGCGTACCTTTACCAAACCCCATAACGTATTCCATCCTTAGCTCTAGAGCAGGCTTTGCTAAGGTTATTATTCAAGAAATGCTGGACTCTGATCCTCCCTTATTCAGTAAGCTCTAAGCTCTAGTATTCGTTCCATGTAACATAAGGCTACTGCAGCAGTGATCTTATGATGAACGTAATACAATTGTGTAAATGAAGTTACTGTTACAGTAGATGTGCATTTGGATCACTTCTGCATCAAGCCACTTCCTCCCTTCATCCCCCTATTCTTGCTATTTTTTGCCAGGACGTGCAATTTATAATTGATATGCTTTTGTCTTGTAGGATTTTGGCCTCCTTTTCAGTTGAGGCAAGAAAGCCCTAAGGTATTTTACACCCTAGCTACTGGTTTTATTCACAGTCTTGCATTTAACAGTGGTTAAGGCACATGGAAGGAGCTTTAAAGCTTTGAAAACCTGTCTGGCCTGGTCCTGTCTTCAGCAGTAACCTTAAACTATGCGAGATGTCCTGCCAATTTATTCAAACATCTACTGTTTTGGTAAGTTTACTTACAGTGCAGTTTAAATGTACTCATTTTTATAATTCAGTTTGAAATTATTTTCTGTTTGATTGTTTTATTTTTTCTCCCACCACTTACTTGCTACATAGTTCTCCATTTAGTTATGTCCATTTTGTCTTCTGACAAGCATCCTATTTATTCGCTGTTTGATAGCTTGCACACAGCAAGACATGGCTGTGGTTCATTTGTGTTTACATACCTTTCAGAACCCTTTAAGGTTGGCTGGAGTTTGTCAACTTGACTTCAGTAGTTTTTTGGATTGAGATCAGAAAGTTGTTTTTAAGCAGAAAGTTAATACTGTATGTTCGCTGGCTTTGTACTGTTTATTAAAATGCTGCTTTGTTGTTTTTTGAACAGTGTTTGAAAATGCATATGTATGTGCGTGTGTGCACATGTGTGTATGTGTATATATCTATATATATATATATATATATATATATACATACATATATATATATATATATATATATATATATATATATATACATAGCTGGAAGTTCAGTGTAAATGAATGGATATGTCATTCACTTACATAGTGCTAACTGGGTAATTAAGGGATTTTGGTAGGCTGTGGGAGAGAATATTAAGCAAAAAGGGGATTCTTATGGTTAAAGCCACAGTGACAAAATTTAAGGTTAGGGAGCGATCAGGGAATTTAGGTTTAGGAAGTGGGAGGGATTAAGGTTAGGGAGTGATTAAGGGATTCAGGTTTAGGGAGCAGGAGGGGGAGCCTTATAGCTAAGGGAGGATAATGTCATTTAGGCTTAGGGAGAGGAGTCTTTGGGTTAGTGAGCAATGTGGGAATCTAGATTTAGGGTTTAATGTAGTCCGTCAAGCAGCATGCGTTGAAGTAGACAGAGACTGAATACCTGGAGGGAATGCACACAGACATTTGAGAGCACATGCAGACTTTACACAGACAGTAACTGAAGGTGGGATTAAACCACTTGATTTTGGAACTGTCAAACCAATCTTAAGCCCTGAGCCAGCTAGCTTCACATCCTAGTTTCTCTCTCAACAGTGGCAAACCCATTTGTAAAAGGATGGCATACTACATCACGTTCATTGGTGCACAGCTTCTTTCCCATATGTTTAACAGATGTGGCATCCTTCCTGTGGCTCACTGGATTAAGTATTAATTTACTTATCTAGGAAAAGTACATAATACCTTAGTCACCTATAGAGGCCATCATGAGGTTCCAGGCTTGTGTCATTCATAAGTTCTTATGTCAATCTGCTGCTTAGTCTGATTTTTCTCAAGGGATCAGACTGGTGTGGGAGAAGACAGCGTTCCCTTCAGGTCTGCAAGAGTGTATCACATGAGGAAGTAGGCATGTATAGATTAGAAATTAGTTGCATATTTTTCAGGCAGTTTATTAGAAAAAAATAGTTTATAAAACAAAGGATTTTACCTCTTTAAATACACCTAAGGTGTATGAAATGTATTCCTTGATTACTTGTGATACAGAATAGATTATTTGCCTTGCAATATGTACTTGTTCAGCTTTTTATCTTGGCAAGATGTCACGCCATTTTAAGGTGCATATTTATGAACATTTAAGTGATGTTAAATATAAGAAAGAATCTAATGCCTTATATAGACATTTGTTGGAGCATTCTAGTGCCTCTCATGTTTATTGAAATTGAAAAATTAAGATATATTTCTTTTAATAAACTTGGATGGCATAACAGTCTTTCTAAATGTGAAAAAAATTAGATTATTAATCTAGGAGCTTTATTTAGGTCAGGATTAAATGAAGGCTTTTATTAATGATTGAAATTGTGACTGCCTCTCTACCCTGGGTCAGTAATCAAGGAGCCTCAATCCTTACCACTGACACCGGCGAGCGAGAGAGTCACCATGAACAGAAATGGATTCGCACAGCATTCTGAGATGCAGCTCTCTGCATCCAAGCACAGTTTCCCCCAAGAACACACAGGGAACATGTTGTAGACTTGGGACTTGACCCTTTGTCTCTCCAGATCCCAAACAAGAGTCACTTTAGAGCGCTGTGTCCCAGGTCCAAGTAGCTGACACACCCACACCTGGGTATTTGATTTTCACACACACACTCCTGGGAAAGGCTGGTACAGATTTACTAGCTGTATCCATTTCTACCCAGACAATAAGGTGACTACGCTGCCACCAGTCATCTACTCTCAGGCTCTTACAAGGTTATTCAGTTAATCAATGCTACTATAAATGATAATGTAACCTAAGCAGTGAGGCTTTTAGGAGTGGCCAAGGTGTCACTAAGGTAATGTAACCAAAGCAGTCAGGCTTTTAGGAGTGGCCAAGGTGTCACTAAAACTAAAATAATCACAAGTACTCTCAAGATGTTAAAAGTATTCTGTTAAAGACCAGCCACAATGAAAGGTATAAAAATATTTAATAATAAATAATAAAATAGAAAACATAAGAATACTAAATATTTAAGTACATTGAGCACTGGAGTTTTAATCACAGGAGAAATAAAAATAACATAGCTGGACAGATTTCAAACAGATGCAGAAAAACATTACTTAACTAATCTCACTGTATTTCTTGACTGTCTAAAGAATAACTGTTTCCTAGCTAACTTAATTAATACAGCAAGGTAAGATTAGATGCTGAGATGCTTACTTCCACAAGACAAGGTGATGAGCTTTTAACAGACTGAACTGACTGACTGATAACTAACATAGATCTTTGTATCAGGTTCCAAAGAAAACAAAACAAACTGCTGTGAGAATTCCATCCTCTCTGTGCTGGTTATGGTATAACATCACATTTTATCACCTGACTCTGGTACAATGCACATTCAGATCTTTGCTAAGATATGTTGCAGTATTTGAAAATTATAGAACAATTTCAAAAACTTCTATTCTTCACTTCTAGAATTGTTTGTTTAAACATAAACATTTAATCAGTTATAACACTGTTGATACATTTTTGACACAAGCATCTGTATAAGTCAGTGATAGTCAAATGACACACACAGGAGACACCTTTACAGTCCTTAGTGACAACCAGGGGAGTGTCGGATACCTCATTGTGTCCTTCAGAGTCTAACATGCCTCCTGATCCATCCATGTCCACACAAGCTGAAGGACTAGGGTTGTCTGAGGCTGCTTTTTAGGCCACAGCTTCCAACTCTAGTGCTAGGGCTTCAGATAGGGAGGGCATAATCTTAAAAGTCTGAGGGGTTGTCAGTTAAGCCTGCAAAGGCCTGGTCTCTGTATTTTCATCACCTCACCCAGGACCAAGCCTAAGATCAAACCAAAAAGGATCCTTCCTGTGGCATGCCTCTGCCTAAGCCTTCAGATGCGCAACTCCCATAGGCCTACCGGCAGGATCTACACAGACTGGTTGAAGATTTGCTTCACATTGTAGCTTCCAGACAGCACAGTCCTACTAAACCTTCTGCCACTACAGAATCTGTTTCTTGAAAAAGAAGTACCCCCCCCCCCCCCAAGGAATCTTTAGAATCTTCTGATGCAGATGTGGATGAGTTTGGCTTATATTAGACCAGGGTTCTCAAACTCAAGGGAGCTTAAGGGCTGCAAATAACCCCAAGGATTTTTTTTTGGGGGGGGGGGGTGCAAGTCCAAGTCATCCACAAACTATATATTTTTTTAATTAGCAAAAAAGGACAAAAAAATTTGGTTTGAAGCAACAGACAAGTACTATTCTATTGTATTAGTTTCAAATATTCTAGTAATTGCACCTAGGTGTATGCAGACCTCCCAGCTGCACCGAATTACTTTGGTTTTACCGAGTTTTGGGGTCCAATTAATGGGGTGCCACGATTTCCGAGTGGCACCCCTTCATTCCCGATTTTTTTAAAAAAATCTTTCTTTCGCGCTTTTGGAGATGTCATCGCATGCGCAATGACGTCAGCTCCGTCAGCCTGTTGGAATTAAGCTCATTGCGCTTAAAGGCACACATTTCCTGTTGGCTGCAAGCGCGGAAAGCTATTGCTTGTAATATTTCTTTTTTCTCGCTGCTGCTCTGGACTGGAGAAATAAGTCAACTGCTTTTTCTTTTCGCTCTGTATCAGGTACTGAAGTTAGAAGCTAGATTTTCTTTGAATTACTTTTTGCTGTGAATGAAGCTTGAGCATAGAAATGAGTCAACTCTGCTTTTTCTTTTCACTGCTGCTGTGTCAGGTACTGAAGTTAGAACTTAGAAGCTACTGCTCTGTTCGCTGTGAAGCTTGAGCATAGAAATGAGTCGACTGCTTTTTCTTTTCGCTGCTGCTCTGTGTCAGCTACTGAAGTTAGAAGCTAGTTTTATTTTGAATTACTTTTCGCTGTGTGGTGTGTGCGAAGAACAGCTTTTGCTTTACTGTTCGCTACTGAAGGGAACATGACTGGCTTTGCTTTTAAACTGCCAAGCTAGTTTTATTTTGAATTATTTTTCACTGTGTGCGAAGAACAGCTTTTGCTTTACTATTCGCTGCTGAAGGCAATGTGACTGGCTTTGCTTTTAAACTGCCGAATGTGAACTAGTCTTTGAAATGTGTGTGTGTGTGTGTGTGTGTGTGTGTGTGTGTGTGTGTGTGTGTGTGTGTGTGTGTGTAAATGCCCCAAATAAATACACCTGGTGGCTAGAGGTCCTCAGGCTCAAACCCTGTACCTTGGGTACAGGTAAAAAGAGCATAAATACCTCCATAGCCACCACCACTTGTCAATGCCTCATATTTTTGTTCTGTTGCTCATCAGCTATATGGTTTTCAGGACTTTTGTGCCAAAATCACTGAAGGATTGAATTAGCTAAATGACAGGCATTTGAATTTCAGACTTCATAGTCTTCACACAATAAATGGTGACACAAAGCCTTTTATTCTAGCAATTTTCTAAGTTTATAAGATCAGTATTTGAAATCTGTCCTTATTTTGATGCTGTATTCCCCCATTATTGGCTTTGTGCAGGTGTTTTATGGTAAGACGTTGAGAGCTATGGTGAGAAGTGAGAACTGAATTCTGTATTCCCCCATTATTGGCCTTGTCCAGGTTTTTTGTGCTAAGAGGTTGAGAGCTATGGTGAGAACTGAAGCTGTGCAAGAGTGTGTGTGTGTGTAGAAGTAGACTTTTATGATGGAAATGTTCTGAATTGGGCAGTTTTGTCATTATTGGTTAATTGGTTAATGCATTTTGTTTCATTGCCTACTGGAAAAATGTTCAAACAAAATTTTTAAAATGTGCTCTAACTTTAGTTTAACAAGTATGCTGTATTATACAAGGAATATAATTTAATAAAGGTAGGAAGGTGGATCAAAGAATGCATGTATGTTTCTTGTTTTGTGTGCAAGCCAGGAGCCTATGATTTGAAAGTAGCCCAAAGGTAATTTTTATCCAACACTGGCCAGATGCATTTTCTTTGGATGTGGTGTGGGATTCAATGCTGTTTTAATGAATGCGAGTTTCAAGGGCAGAGAAGTTTTAATGCCAAGTCAATTTTTACTGTGAGACAGTGTTGCTTTGTTTAGTAAAGAACTATTAGTGTTTTGTGCATTGTGCTATAAAATGTAAAAATAAAATTGAAATAATTGTAGAAGTAAAGCAGTATGCACACATTAGTGTTTATGGTAAATGGGGCGAAATAGCCAGGTAGTGGGACATTGGAATGGCTGCAGGGGGACTCTAGTGCCATATTTTGGCTGTCTGCTCTTCAGTTTCTGTTTAAAAGTTGGTATCCCACAATTCCATTGGAGTGGGTGGGTTTACTTATGTATGCAAATTTTATGTTGACTAGCGTACAGATTTGTACCTATTTTTCATTGGCATTGTCCAGATTTTTGATGTTTCCAGGTTGAGAGGTATGGGTCTATGACAGAGTATTTGTTGTCCATGAAAGTTCTTGCCTTTCTTCATTTTGACTGTTTAGCTGACAACGTTTTGCAGAGACCAGGATCTCAACATTAGGCTTTGTCACGTGAAGCAGCCGCTCGCAAAGTAGCTGTCAAGTGTTCATCAGTCAACCTTGACTGGAAAATGGATTTGTTGAGCTTCATAGATGAAAAAACTGTTCACAAATTCATGTACTGCCAAACATCGCAAGGATTTGAGCAGGCATAGAGAAAAGCTTTGGAAACTTACCTCGACTCATGTACTTATAAAAATCTGGAATGCCAGCATCTATGTACTTCTGTTACAGAACACTATCTCACTGAAGTTCCAACAACTCCATCTGGAATTCTTCAGAGACAGTGTCAACACTATGGGAAAAGGTGTAGTAAAGATGGCAAATAGGGGTTCTAGTGGCTTGAAATCCTGAAACAGACAGTCAAATTCTGCTCGTAATTTGCTGACTGTGTTTGAATATTCTTTCAAGAACTGTTTTTTGACTGTTCCGAGTGACTGTAAGGCTGAGAAATGAGCTAGGTTACCATCCATCAACTGTTTCACCCACAGGGAAAGTTTACATCTGAAAGCCTTGATACTGTCTTACATCCACGTTATAGTCTGTTTTGTGCCCTGGAGCTTGAGGTAGAGTTCATCAAGATGTGTAATATCCGTCAGAAAAGCAAGGCTAGATATGAAAAATGGATCACCAACTTGAGGAATTTCATTTTCTTTCATTGTGATGAAGACTTTTTCCTGTTGAAGTGCAAAGAATCTTTTCAGCACACTTCACTACTTAGCCATCTGACTTCGGTGTGATAGAGTAATTCTCCATATTCAGTATAAAGGTTAGACAGAAAGTCATTAAACTGGTGGTGATTTAGACCTCTTGCACGTTTAAAGTTAATCACCTTAACAACAACATCCATGACTTCCTTCATTTGGAGACTTTTTCCACACAATGCTTCCTGGTGCAGAATGCAGTGAATTGCAACAAAGGTGTCAGCGACAGCAACACTGTTGAGCTTTGCTTTCAGTAACCCAACAGCACCAACTTTTTCAGAACACATTGAGGGGGCACCATCAATCGCTACCAAAACAAGCTTATCCCATGGCAATTCTGACTTTTCTATACATTTTTCAAGTTCGCCAAATATGTCACATCCCGTGGTTGTGCCTTTCGAAGGCAACAGGTCTAGTAGTTCTTCCATAACCTTCAAGTTCCTGTCCACACCTCGAATGAACACAGTGCACTATGTGATATCTGTTATGCCAGTGCTCTCGTCAAGGGCAACTGAAAAAGCTTCAAACTGTTTTCCAGCTGCAAGTAGCTGCTGGTGTACATTACTGGCCAATTAAGTAATTCTGCTGCCCACTGTATTTGCAGACAGACTTATACCTTCAAACAATTTCTTCTAGTCTGGGCAAAGAATTTCGCTTACTTTTATGAAGCAGTCTTTAATGAACTGGCCTTCACTGAATGGACGGGATGACTTTGTGATCATTTCACTGATGACAAAGCTTGCTCTTACTGAATCTTTGTTCGTTTCTTTAAGGTTTTTGAAGATGTTTCACTGCTTGGCAAAGGCTGATTTTAGTTTATAAACTTTCTCTTCCCTTTTGCCTGTAATCATATCATATTTGTTACCATGCATAGTTTCATAATGTCTCCGTACATTGTATTCCTTTAGAATGTAAACAGATTGATAGCAGATAAGGCATTTGATTTGACTATTCAACTCTGTGAAAAAGTTTAATTTTTCCCACTTCTCTTGGAAAACACGCTTTTCATCTATAGTCTTTTTTTTCTTGGATGGCAACATCGCTAATACTCACTTATACTAGTCTACAATAAACAAACATACAAAGAAAATTATATTGGGTTCCAAATTTTCTAATACTGAAACAAGCACTTCCTTAGTAACAGATGATGAGCACAAATTATAAGTATTCTCTCTCTCAGTTCCATTCTTGGCACAAAATGACCTCCAAATGCTTTCTAACTTTGAATTGATATTACAAACTTTTGTTAGGCTCACATACACACAATGATCTTTGGGTAGTTAACTCGCACTATCCTGAGTTCCCTAAGACAGCTGCGTAAACCACCAGGAACAAAGATATCCAGCAGTTGGCGCAAACTGCAGAGATAGTGGGCATCTACCAAGTCGGACATTCCTGGTAATCAAATGTCAATAAATAACTTAATAAATTCCTATCCAATAGATTTTCAGGTTGCTGTACCCATTTTTCTCCATCACTTACACATTTGTGAATCCTGGGTGGTACAAGGGAATGAGTTATGTAGAGTTCTCTATACCGGGAGTCTTCTAGGTAAGCAATAGTTTGACGCAAGAACTCCAGGGCTCGGTCCAAATTCCTGAATTGTGTGCGTTCTTGAAACTCTCAGTCCACTATCCATGCTGTGCACACATCCGTTGTTAAATGTGGTGCATCACTATTCGTACCCGAGTTGCAATCCGCAAACTTGCTTGCAGCTGTCCCGCCAGTAGTTTGTCAAAGTATGCAGAAGCACTTCACTGACACACAAAAAATTATTTTCACCAGCAACCACTTTAGTAGCTTGCCCAAGCACCAAAATGAAACACTCCCCCCATCAATCCTTTCATCAGCATGTCTTAAGTATTCACAAGCAGTAAAGTACGACATTTTACTTTGCCCTGCAATCGCTTCATATGTTTGTCCAATCATATTCGTTACCATGCATAGTCCCCCCCCCCACCAATCCCTTCATCAGCATGTCAAAGTATGCACAAGCACTACATTTACTAAACTGAAACATTTTATTTTGCCCAGCAATCACATCAGCAGTTTATCAAGTATGTACCAGCACCAAAATGAAACATTTCCCCACTGATGTGTTCAGATATGCACTAGCACCGAAAGGAAACCGTTTCCCTACCAATCCCTGCATCAGCATGTCTATGTATGCACAAGCACAAGTGGGTTGGAGATACGCATCAGTAAGGGTTTCAAACAGTTTCACTGTTAAGCATACCTCTCAACTGTATAGATTTTTGCAGAATGTCCAGATTTTTGGCTCATGTTTTTGGTCTGTTCCTCATTAAATACTTTTTCAGAGATGCTGCTGAACATGAAGCAGCAGCATACAGCATTTTGGTTCTTATTAGAAAATAACATTGGTTTGCCATGGACAGTTAGTTAAGGGAAGCAACAATAAAGAACTGTAATTGTAAGAAACAGCAATAAAGTTTTAGCTAAGAATAAGCAATAAAATGTTTCACTGTATTTTACATGACTGCAAATATTTGGTGCTATATTGCATCAGTATGGAGGGTCACAATAAAATAAATAAATACATTAGTTAAACATCAGTTCTCCTGGTGTGGAAGAAACATAGCTTACTTTGTACTGGATTATTTATTTTGCAAGCATTGCTAATCACAGGATGCAACAATTAATCACAGGTTCTTTGATATACAGTACATACTGAGAAAAAGCAGGCAAATACAAGTAATGGAGCAAACGGAATCATCTATAAAAGATTATGCAGCTCTACAAAAAGTTCCAACAGAAGAACTGTTAAAACACTGCGATGAGCAGCTCAGCTCTTATTTACACCGACCCAGTACCTGCTTTTCTTTTTACTTTGAGTTCATAACTTCCCAAAAACACCCTACCTTTGGTAAAATACAGAGGATCTTCTTGCAGCACATGGCGCCAAACTGGCCGACTTAACTGTTCAGAGAGGTCCGGGTTTGGTGCCCTGTGCTGCAAGCAGATTCACTGTAATTTACCAAAGATAGGGTGTTTTTGGGAGAAAACTAGAAAAGCAATAACAAAGTAGCTTACCTCAGGAACACTCCACTCACACAATTTGAGCATCAGTCTGCTGTAAATAGATGATTGGATAAAGACCCAAAAGCCAGTTCCACTCCTCTATGCATGGAAATGAATTGACCAAACATGCCTAATTCAAAAGAGAGATGACATTGGAGGAGGAAAAAAAACACCTGACTGCGACCTTCAGTTGCATCTCCACTGTATTAAGCATGTTTGGTGACGGACACAATGCAGAACGTATATCGTAGACTGGGAAAAGTCGTATTGAGGGAAAAAAAACTACCAAACAACCAGATCCTCAGCAAGTGATCACAGGCCACAGAAAACTACTTTGTGGGTCTTATGCAGCTCATGGGCCGCGTGTTTGAGACCACAGTATTAGACCAATTATATCAACAGGCTCATATGCTGATTGAGTAAGAGAGAATCCTAGCCTCAGCTTTACCACCAGAGGACTTCACCTTTGGGAAAGCACTCCATAAAATGAGGGAGTCTTTTCACTCTGAAGGTCAGGATTAGCCTCAGTCTATGAAGAGAGTTAAAGAATTTCTAAAGCTCCTGTAGAATAAACCTTTCGTCATTTTTCATATGGTGGGAATGATGGATGATATTTTAGTCTCATCCCTGTGGCCTGCTCCTAGGAAGCCAGGCTTGTTTCTACAGCATCCGGGATTCCCACAAACATATTCTTAGGAACCCCCTGCTGATCCTGAAGTGGTAACTCATGGTCCTTAGGGACCCAAAGGTAGCACTTCTAGTAACCAATTGCCTAATGATAAAGAAGTGAGAACACAGGATAATTTTAACAAAAATGTTTATACTTCTGCCACCCTGGCTGAGAGCTGTGTTGCCAGTATCATATGGTTAAGTACCAGGAGACACTGCTGGATCATATGAAAGGAAAAGTGGATGGAAGACAGAGCTCTCTCCAAAGAACAGCTGGACATCTGCAGCTCTTATTTCCTAAGTTTCAAAGCATTCTTTGCATTGTGGCTATGATACTGTACAAGCACCAAGCAGGATGGTTGCCTCAGGGTCTGTTATTTACAGGCATGCCTGGTTTAAGGGGTCACTCCCTCCCAGACTGTATTAAGTATGAGATTCTAGATGCTCCTGTAGACAAATTTTTTGTTTGGTCCGAAAGCTGAGTCTGTTTTCAAAAAACTGGTGGTGAAAGCTAAATCTATGCATACTGTTGGAGTTTTCTGCAGGTTCAGCTACCCAAGTTTTGTAGAAATTATCCAACTAAATCCTGGTCCTTTCTCCCTGTCAGCATAGACTGAGTGAAAAGTTTCACAAGTGAAAGACTGCTGAGGTAACATAAAAGATGGAAACCAGAATGGCCTAGTGGAACCTGGCCCCAGGGGCTCAGCAGGGAATAATCATGACTCACCTGTCCCCAGCCCTTCAAAGTCCCACCCAATCCTCTCCCTCCCTACTTCCACTATCCCTTTATGTTAGGAGGAAAGTTAGCTTTCTTTTACAACTAGTGGATCAAGATTGTCCAAGACAAATGTGTGCTGAGCATCATTAAATCAGGCTACTGTCTTTCTTTCACTTCCCTCCCAATGCCTGCTAGCATTCCTGCCATTCCACCCATCCATGTAAAATAAGCCCTAACCCAAGTAGGCCTGCTTTTACAGCAGGGATCTATAGAGGAGGCACCCTCCCAGAAAAGGACAAGGGGGTATTAAAGACCATTCCTGGTCATAAGAAGAAAGGGAGCTTGAAGGCCCAAAATAGATTTGTCAAGACTAAAGAGATTTCTTCTGGTCCCAAAATAAAAACTGTTTTCACTACAAAAGCCACTTGCCTATGGCTTGCACCTCAGGCTTACATGATCACTTTGGATCTAAAATATGTTTGCCTTCATATTACCATTGTATAGTCTTACAGGAAGTATCTATGCTTCAAAGCAGGTAGAAGTCATTATCAGGTCTTTGCTCTGCTCCTTGGATTGTCTAATGCACCCAGAGTATTCACCAAATGCCTGATTGCAGTAATAGCACACTGTGTGGGCAAGGGCATTCAGATCTACCCCTTGCTTATTTTGCTTGATCCAAGGAGGCAATGTGGAGGAGCTTCCTTCAACCTTACAGCAATCGGTGACCACTTTTTTATTTATGGTGTTCCCTAAACCTAAAGAAATCTAATTTGTCACCATCCAGAAAGCTAGTCTTTCTGGGGGCCTTGCTGGACACAGACCTGCAAAGAGCTTTCCTCCCAGTGGGAGAAGATCTCCTTCCTAATAAACTACTTCCAGTTTCTTCTGCCATATAATTCAGTACCAGTATGGGAAGTTCCCAGACATCTGGGATACATGGTCTCATGCATCTTAATGATTTCTCTAACCAGGCTTCACCTGAAAAAGATGCAGTGCTATATGAAAAATGTTTAGAATCAACACAGCCAATCTGTCAGTCAAAAAATTATACTTCTCCTCTGTCTAAAAATGGGGAATTTCAGTAGTGCTTGCAAGTCAGAACTTAGGGGTACCTTTCAAGGTCCACCACACAAATCAGATTAGGCTTGGGGAGCACATTCCAACTGCTTCTAAGCTCAAGGAAAATGGGAGTAAAATTTTCAGAACAATCACAACTCTAAAGTAAATGATTATTGTTTTCAAGGGCATTTTAGCTTTCAATAAACTCTGGTAACCATGGACTCCACTGATAATGACAGCACCACACTGATGTGGCACATGTACAAGCAAGACAGCATGCACTATTATTCTGTCTGCTACCTAGCTCTGTCCTTATGGGACACAACACAAGAATTGTGTCTACACCTTGTAGCCCAGTACCTAATGGGGGAAACCAACTCCCTTGCAGACCACCTCAGCAAGTCAGAAGTGAATATTTTACAATTTGATCCTAAACAAGAGTATACTCAAACTCATCTGCCTTACTTCGGATGTGTCAGAAGTAGACCTTTTTCTTCAGTCCAAAACAATGAGCTCTAAAGGTTTTGCACAATGGTCAAGCTTTCAAGGGTCTAAAGGACTGCTGCAGCTTCCTTTCATGGACAAGTCTATTTCTTTATGCATTTCCTCCTATATATCTCATTTCCAGGGTATTGCTAAAAATCAGGGAAGAAGGGTTAAGGATGAGACTGACGTCACTCTCTCTTAGGTTCATAGGTTCATACTAGGCTATCTGCCCTAGGGCATTTATAAGCCTAGCCAGAGTATGTTTGGCTTTCGCCACCCATTTTAAATTAATTTTGCTATGCCCTTTTTCGAGGTTAGTATACTGTGCCTCTGTCTAACAGTGACACAGAAGTGATACCCGGGGTAAACCTATGATCTCCCATCCACTCATCAAGATTCCTCTTGAAGAGAGTCAATGAGGGACTCTGCCTAACCTGGACTGGGATTTTATTCCATAGTGAAGGGAGCCTCTGGGTTATGAATCTGTCCCTCCAGCATGTCCTATTTATTTCAGTGCTGAGGTTCAAGTCTCTCGGCGTGTAGCTCGATGGGATTTGGATTTTTGAGGTGCAGCATGTCCCTTAATTCCGGGTTGGACATGGCCTTATACGTCAGGCACAGGTCACCTCTAAGCAGGCGGTATGCCACTGAGTAGAGCTGGAGTTTCTTTAACCGGGCAGCATATGGCATCTGTTTGAGCCCTTTGATCCTCTTGGTGAGGTACTTTTGGGGTCTTTCCAGTTGCTGCAGGTGTTTGGTAAGGTACATCCCAAAAAGGGGCATTGTACTCGATTATGGGCCTGATGAGGGATGAGTAAAGAGACACGATGACCTCCCTAATCTAGATGTGAATCCATTCATGATTAGGTGGGCTATATAAAATGTTTTTAACCACTTTGGCCACGTGGTTGTCAAATGAGAGATTGCTATCAACTTGGGTCCCCAGGTCCCTAATGACTTCTTCTGTACTTAATGGATTACCACCTATGTGGTAATTTGTGGGCACTTTGTTTTTGCCAAAGGGGATGACTATACACTTTTTGGCGTTTAGCTTGAGGCCATGGCTCTGGCACCAGTTGTCTGTTTCTACGAGGCCCTTTTGGAGGATGCTTGTGTCGGCTGGAGAGTCGATTATGGCGCCCAGTTTGCAGTCATCTGCGAACTTGGTCAGCCACAGTCCTTCCGTGTTGGCCTGTACCTCCGAGAAATATATACCAAACAAGAGAGGTCCCAGGACTGAGCCTTGTGGGACGCCACTTGTAACTGGTTTGGAGTCTGACATGGCTCCAGCAATTCTAACCATGTGGGTTCTGTCCTTGAGCCTGTTTGCAACCCATCTAGTGACATAGGGGTTTATATTTAAGCTGGTGAGCTTATCTATAATGCCCGAGTGGGGTATTGTATCGAAGGCTTTTGCGAGGTCCAGATAGGCTGTGTGGACCACCTTCCCTTCGTCAATGGCCTTGGTGACAGTTTCAAAGAAGTCAACCAGGTTTAAGAGGCAGGATCTGCCCTTAATAAAGCCAAACTGGGTAGGATCCAGTGTCTGTAGGTCCCCAATATCTTTATTTATGAGGTCCATGATGATCCTTTCCATAGCTTTGCAGACCAAGCTAGTCAGGCTTATGGGGCGATAGTTTCCAGGGTCCGTTGAGGCACCACCTTTGTGGAGTGGGACCACTGTTGCTGTACGCCACTCTTTGGGTACATATCCTGTAGTAAGGCTGAGATTGAACAGTAGTTTTATGTTTGGGTTTAGCTCTTCGTTCATGTAGGACGCAGCCTGGGACACCGTCTGGTCCCATTGATGCTGTGTTTTTTTGCTTTGGAGAGGGTGGCTCCCACCTGAGCATCTGAGATGTCGGGGGGGCAGCACTCTGCTGGGATAGATATTTGCCCCTTTGGTGGGGAGGGGGGGGAGAAGTTTGCGCTGAACCTGTCAGCTAGGATGTTGGCAATGTCTGTGGGATCAGTGTATTTTTTGTCATTTTGGACTAATTCTGAGCATATCTGTGAATTCCCACCCAGGTTCCTAACATAACTAAAGAAAGCCTTGTGATTATCTTTAGTGTCCTGTGCAATTTCTCTCTCGAAGCTGGCCTTTGACGATTTTATGAGTGCCCTTAGTTTTTTGCTAATACTGATCAGAGATGCCTTCCCTTTTTGGGATTTTGCTCTATCATGTAGTAGCTTCCTCCTTCTATTGTATAGTTAGTTTATGGCTGGGGTCCACCAGACAGGTCGTCTGCCTTTGGAGGATTGGGTCTTGGTTTTATTTGGGATTGCATGATCCATGCATTCCTGAAGGTGTTCATAGAATGCATTTATAAAGGATTCTGCGGTCTGGGCCGTATTTTCCACAGGCCCGGGGGCTTTGAAGGATTCCACCTCGGTTTTGAGGAGTGTGAAATTTGCTTTAGAGAAGTTTTTCACTGTGGTTTTCTGGGCAGGGGGTGGGGTCGGGATGTGAATATCCAGTGAGATCAGTTTATGAGGGATACACTTCTGGTCTGGAGCATAGAGTCCCCATGTTGGTGATGATCAGGTCCAGTATGTTTTCCCCTCTTGTGGGAGTGGTAACAAGTTGTTCCATAGCATTTGAGTTTATGAATTCTAGGAACCTTTGGGCAAGGGTGTTGGAGCTAGAGTAATGCTCCCAATCTATGTTTGGGTAGTTGAAGTCGCCCAATATAATGGTGTTCGGAGAGACCTTCATATTTTCCAGTGTTCTCAGGAAGGCCAAGTGGGGTTCCTGGGTTTGGGAGGGTGGTCTGTAGCAGGCTATAAACTGGAAGGCAGTTTTACCCACTGTTAGTTGCACATGGATAGTCTCTGATGCTTCGTGCTTTGCCACCAACCTGGAGGTGTGGGTATCTTTGATGAATATCGATACTCCCCCTCCTTTTGTGGTTCGGTCCAAGTTTTGGGGCCGAAAAGCATGGTATGAGGTATAACCTGGTAGTGCTGGGGTGCTCTTGGGAGTCCTGAACCAGGTTTCTGTTACTGCACAGATATCGATGGCTGAGGCAACAGTGGTTCCCCCTGCTACAGTCTGAGCAGGGAAAAAAACTCGGTTGCTTCCTCAACAGATCTGGTACAAAATCTGAGTTCCATCATACACCCCAATCTCAACACCTTGAGACTGACAGCATGGTACATATTAGCTTACTCCCTTTGGTCAAGAATGCACTAGACATCTTAAAAGAAGCTAGAAAATCTGCTATTAGAACATCATATACTTCTGATATGAAAAGGCTTTGTATTTGGTGCCAACAACTGAACATCTCCCCAAGCTCAACAGAGATCAACTATGTGCTGACTTGCCTTTAAATCTTGGCTGTCTTGCTCATCTATTAAAATTCACTCTTCAGCCATATCCACCTGCCTACCTATGCAGCCTCCTTTTTTTTTCTCTCATCTCATTGTGAAGCAGTTCCTTAAGGGTGTTGTCAATTACAGCAGATATTCAGTTTCTGTCCTGCAAAGCAACCTTCTTAGTGGCTATCACCTTAGCTAGACTGGTTGCGCACTGATCCCTTCCTTATTTTTCACAAGGACATATTTTCTGTTAGGACTAATCCCTTTCTCATGCCAAAGGTGGTTTCTGAAATTACTCCTAATCTACCCATTCACCTCCCTTCATTCTTTCCTCATCAAAGTAAGAAAAAACATATCCTTCATTCTCATGATGTCCTCAGGCAGCTCGAAATCTATCTGGACAGAAACCAAAGTACTTGGAGTCCAACCAATTTTTTGTAGCCTTCTATAGTAACAATCTGGGAAATCCTATCAACAAACAAACCATTTCAAAATGGAGTTCTAACTGTATTGCTTTTTATTGCAAGCATATTGGAAAGCAAATTCCACTACATATTAAATCCCATTCCAGCAGAGCTACTGCTTCCAGCAGTGCTTTTGTTAAAGGGGTTCCTACAGGGAAATTTTCGAGGCTGCCACTTGATCATCAGTCCACACCTTTACCAAACCCTCTTGCAGGGCATTCTAGTGTCTGCTTAAATCAGCCTTTTACTTCCAGCTCCCTCTTTGTCAGTTTTGGAAATCCTCCCATGTGGTTATTACTGCAACAGATTAATGCAATGAACATAGTATAGTTGTGTTTACCTACAGTAAATGTGGATGTTCGAGTATCTTCACTGTTGCAGTATATCTTCCCTTCAACTGTCCCCCTCTCTCTCATGCTTTCACATTGGGGTGGGCAACTCTTTCCTAGCCTTTTTCATTGCCTCTCCCTTTCTCTCCTTCTCATTAGGTCTTTAAGGTCTCTTCCTTTGTACATTGGAAACCTGAGTACCTTGTGCTTCAGAATTGGAGATTCTCTGGGGGGAGGGGGGTTCTCCTTTTATGGGGACAAGAAAGACCTTAATATGGTGCTGGCCGACGACCCATATACTGAGATGTCAGGTGTCTGAACCCAAGAGGAGGGAATTACGTCTCTGGTACTTGGGCAGGCCAAGGGCTTCCACACTGAGGAAACCCCATATGGTTATTACTGCAACAGTGAAGACATTTGAACATCTACATTTGTGGGAAGTAGACACAAGTTGTATTTCTGTATCAAGTCCTTCACAGGGTGTTCAGTAAGTTGTGTAACCATGTACTAGAAAGTACTGTATGTCACACAGGATTTGAAGCTCGTGTCTTCAGGATGTACTGGAAGCAAGCCAGGCACATGACTGTTGTCTACTGCATGAACAGAGGAGTCTGGGTGCATTTGCTTAATTTGATGCATATGAAATTACTGATGAAGAAAGAAAAATGTTCTGACCCAAGTGCTGTAATTAACTTATTCAGCCGCCTTTCCCTGACTCCTACCTCATCCTTTTGCCTATTTCTTTAGGCATTCTGGGACCCTTCTGTTGATCTGGAGTTTCACAGCACCTTTCAGCAATATATTCTTTTTTCAGTTGTCATTCATCTCTGCTTGTCCCCTAATAGTGCAGTGTGTACAGACTGTGTCACCTGTCTTATGTGTGTGCCACTATACCCAGGTCACGTTTTCCAAGCCTTTATCGTACCATTGATCTTTAGTTCCCCTTACCACTGGCAGCCTATTCTCCTTTCTTTTGTGCTACGACCAGACCTCAGCATAATGCTTCAGGTGCACCTGTACCAGTGCTGTCTGCATTAGGAAAATGCCTTGTGTACCTCAGTAATTCATTCAGTAGTTGCATATTATCATCCATTTGGGCTTCAAAACTTTCCTTTCACTTTTCATTTCATTGTTCATCATTGGAAGTTATGAATCTTCCTCCTAACAATGTTTTCCTGTCTTGTTGTCCCTGGGGACATGCTTTCAAGCATGTAAGCTATTTTTGGATCTTCCTATAAACTTTTATTTTTACTACATTAAATCCCAGCTGACAATTGTATGCCCACTATGAAAGCCACATTTAGGTGTTGCTTATGATTGGTCCTCTGTGCATACCTTGCATCTGTCTTGGCATCATCAAACAGTCTTGCGTGTACCCAATGTGTACAGCCCATAAGTGTTACAGGACTGGTGATACAGTCCATAACAGTTAAACATGACTAGTGTATCAGCACTTATCTCTGACACTCGAATGGTTTCCACTTTTTCCTCCAAGTACTCTCGCATCCCATCCCACCCTACCCTATCTGTCACACTCTGCTTCCATTTATTTTATGAGCCTCTTGGGTTTGGTTCGATGCCATGCACTTTGCTATCCACATCACATCAGAAACGTTACTGAAATATGGATATCCAGCATTGACAGGGTTCCTCCTTGTCCTGTTAAGCGGTGACCCTCCCATGGAAATGTGTCGATTCACCAGCAAAACCTCTGCTATGTTATGCTATTTTGCTGAGCATCTGGAAGACATTTAGCATGTGTGAATTCCACCAACCTGCCCAGAACCTTTTACTGCAATTTCGTTTTCAGGCAGAATGACTGGTTCCTACCTAATTCCCCTTTTGTGTGTGGGAATTACTGGAATTTTCTAGTTCTGCAGCATCACTCTGGTTCTTTGAATTTTTTACATCTTTCTTTGGTTCTACTTTTCAGCTGTTAAGCATTTTAAGATTTGCTGACTTTCTCATTCTGTTAAGAACAGGTGCTGGCTCTTACCTGTAGTGAAGTCATGTTTACAAGAGTTTGCAGTGAGACTGAGGCTCCCTGTCCGATATGAGAGGCCTGGTTTTTTGAATCCCAACTTATAAAAAAGTCATTCAAACATGCAAGAATCTGTTCCAAAATTTGGTGTTACAACTTTAAAGCATTTGCACCCTTGCTCTCTCTGCACCTGTACTAGTTGTAAATACTCATTGATCAAGTATGTCAGTGTAGGTTGACTACCTGCCCCAAGGTACTGCAGCCTTTGACTTAGTATATATTCTCACACTTCACTTACGCTGTCCCAGTACTTTCAGTTACGGTCATTGAAATTGCAGCAGGCATTTAAAGGCTGGTTGCATTTAGTGTCTGTATAAGTGACACTTCAGAAGATCTGGAGGAAAAGTTTTGCTTTCTTGTTGAAAATACACATTTAATCACCAGAATTGATGCATAAGATTCATACTGGAAAAATAGACACACTAGCAAGCTTGAATAAGTCTAAACTTGGCAACGTTCGGTACAAATGCAGAACAGGGGAAGGAGAAGTAATGCTCATGACAGAGGTGGAAAGAGAGTGGGAAATAATTACATTAGCTGATCATCGTAAGGATCACTGCTGCAGGTGTAATTCCTTATAATGGGAATTAACTGCAGACTGATACCAGTCTGTCCTGATTTGTATAGCTCTAGGAGATCCCCAGGGCACAGTTCTTTCCTCTCTGTACTGTGTATGCTTCTAGGTTGTTCACTTATAAAATGGAGAGCAGTCAGCATCTTCTTCAGAAGTGCATGGTAGTTTATCCAGAAGAGTATTTTAGTCCCTTCATAGCTCATAACTTCAGAGATCAGTAAATACACATGTTCATAGGTTCCTCGTTACTTACTAGGTGATTGATCTTTGAGGATCTTTAGAAGTCTAATCATACATTCTCATGAAGTTTTTTTTGCCGTTCTGTTTCAAGTGCAAATAACCCACAGATGAACAGAATATTTGCATGTTGCCCGTATCCATGAGGGATAAGGCTACCTAGCCAGAGGTGAATTTATGGATATCTAGCTATTCATCCAAATTACATCTGAATACTATAAGAGGTGTACCTTGCTTTACATGGAGAAAAAGAGTATTCCAAAGAAGTGGCATTATATGTGATGCATATCGATCTCTCCAACATGTTCTATTTATGTTGCAAAAGAGATTGTAAGCTCTTTAGCAGGTATTTATCTCCCCATTGGATATGCAAGTGTATAGTAGGTCTGACAGGATTGGGTTTGTGAGGTTTTGTATGTGAAGCAGATATATCTCTTCAGTAGCCTGTATGACACAGAGAAGAGGGACAAGGTTTTCAGATGGTCATTATCATAATAAAAATGTATTGTGGGTTTTAAAGTTGTCATATGTTTAGATAGGATCATACTGAATGAGCATTACACTCTGATTGTCCTGATGAATGCAGTAGAATGATTGCATCCCTGAACCCGTACACCATACTCTTAGTGATAAACTGTGTAATGGAAAAGATTTTTCTTACAGTAGAGTGTTTGGTGATCGAAGGACAGTTTTTTGTCTACATAAGTTCACAGGTCCTTTTACTGGATCAGTTTTTAGGGATGTGTTGTCAGTATGATAGTTACAAGGGACTTCTTGCTTGCCAAGGATGCTGTTGTATGTTCCTTAGCAGTTAGTTGGTCCATGGTTTTGACACCAGCTATTGACTTTTGAAGGGGCCTCTTAGAGTGTCTTGCTGTCCTCCAGAGAGTTTATGATGCACCATGTTTACAGTCATCTCCAAACTTGGTTAGCAGTGGCTTTGATATCCGACATGTAAATGTCCAGGAGGAATGTCTCAAGGACATAACCTTGAGGTACACTTCATCTAATTTCCTGAATTCTGTTTGTGAGACGGTTTGCTATCCAATGAGTTACATAGAGATTAACATTGTTAAGATAGTTTAAACATTGTTAACATAGTTTATCTATGATACCCAAGTGTGGGATTATATTGAACACATTTGCAGGGTCCAGATTTGCATTGTGTACTGAATTGCCCTCATCCATTGCTTTCAGTAATATCAGAAGAGAAACCTATATCTGAAAATTTGTGCAGAGAGAAAGCAAAATCTACAGTGTTGAATGCTTTGCTCAAGTGTAAAAATATAGCTCCAGTTCTATTGGTATATACTAAATGAGAGAGCAAGGGGCAGTAGTAGTACCATAGCTTGGAAAAAAGCTATGCTGTTTTTCACAGAGAATATTATAAATTTTAATACATTGAAGCAATTGCTTCTGTACAAATTTCTCAAGAATCTTGATAAGAGAGCAGATATTGGTGAAAAAAATGGAAATAGCAGTGGTGGGGTGGGGGGTTCAGCAAGAGGAGTAACTAGAGCTTACTTGAAACGATAAAGCAAAATATTAATGGAGAGAATCACATTAAATAACAATGTTAAGGCATAAACTAGTATTTAATACTTAGTCTAAGAATGAGGCTGAGTGGCATGAAATTTATGGCTGTAAGTTCTAGATATTTTTGTACCTGTTTTTCAGTAATACCTTTGAAGTAAATTGGAGATATTGTAGCACCTTATTGGGGGGTTGACTTTAGGGGTGTTGATAAACAGTGGATTATTAATAGGGAAGTGACTTGTGCAATTTAATAGTTCAGAGAGGAAAGGATTAGATAAATTGCATCCAGCTTCACATATGGAGAAGACAATGTTTGAAGCAAGATTTTTAATTTCTTTTTTAAATTTCGTAGAATTACATAGTTTTGTAGTTTAGAACTTTCTTCAGTAGTCTGCTTTGGATTGGTTTGTTGACAGTCTAGTATGTTGCCTCATTTGCAAGGAAGCTAAGCAAAGCTACCTTGAATGTATTGGCTCTGGGGTTGAGGGGGGCACTGCATTGGATGAACATTCGGGTTGCATAGGTTATCTTGAGACCCTCACCTGAACATAATGTTAGCAAAAATTAAGGCAGTTCTGCTGCTCCTTTTGGCCATTCAGAAATCCCTAATAGAAAAAGTATTTTCCTTTCTGTCACAGGGTGTGGCCATTACATTCAAATGGAGGGCATACATTCCTACATATCGTGTTGGGAGACTGTGTGAGTATGTAACAGTGGACTGTCAACTCCCAGCATTTTCTAGTGGAATCCCCCTAGAGGGGAGCCTAGTGCTTCGTCAGACAAACTTGGACATTGTTTCTTGATGCCTCTTGAATGGTTGCAGAGTTCTTCAGTGACAAAAATGAATTTTCACCTCTGAGATACTACAGTATGTGATCTATCTGCCTTTGTGAAAATAGCAAGTGCCCCAACTTCTTTTCTTAGAAGCAAGATAAGGATACCCTAGCACACAAGTAATCAAATGGGAACGCTTTCTTCCATTTCCTTTAATGATGAGATTAATCCAGGAAACCACCTCAATGGAAGAATCAATGTAATGGCTTTCTTGTGGCTATTACAAACATAATTTCATTTTCTTAGACTCTTTCAGGAGCCTGTCAGACTGACCACTCTGTCAGTAACTGTGGATGATGTGAAGTAAATTTGTGAAAGCCACATTTAGCACCAGTGTTTTACCTTGCTGCTGTGCCACCATGAAATTGATATACGTGTGGGGGTCCCTTCACATTTTGGATACAACAGGACAAGTTCTCATTCTAAAAATGTTTGTTCTGTGTGGCTTTCAGCAAACTGTTTCCTCAGCTGTGGCACTTGCTGAAGGTTCCTTTGGTGGATCCATATGACTGCACTATTTCTTCTCTGTGTTAGTCCTTCTGTGATGCCGCTGTCTTAACCCTTCTGGTAAATGACATCTGAATCTCTACCCTCAAACTGGAACTGATAGTATGGCTTCTCCAATGTCACTGTTAGCTGAGGATTCTGCCGTCCGTCAGAGTAGTGTCCTTTGTTTACTCTTCTCAGAGGCCTTCTTCCCAAGTGTGTTACATAGACAAATGAATCCACTTTTCATTCTTGACAGCCATCAAATGTGCAGATTACTTTACAGCACCTATTCTTTCAGTCTGTCTTACCTTTCTGAGACCTTTTCTTTAGGCTAAGTTTTTCTCAGTCAAAGTCCGTTTGGCAGCCATCTCCAACTTTTATTTTTGTCTGAACTCCTCTTCCCTGGTCTATTTTAGTCTGTAAGAACTTATGTGCTACCTTCTACCTTAGGATACCTTTCTGAAGTCCTGTCCCTCCCCAGGACATTTATTTTATGCTTGAGAAGATTACTCCTCCATCTTGCTTTTGCAGACATGAAATTCTTTTCCTGGACAAATCTTCATTGTAGCTGTCACTTCTGGGAAAAGGAAATTAAAGTTGCAGATGGTTTCCATCAGTTCTTACTAATTTTCTATAAGGAAAGGGTGGTACTTAGAACTAACCCGTTCTTCATGCCATGTACTTACTGTAATGACTAAGAGTAACAAGACTGTTCATCTTTAGTAACATACCCTTCCTCCCTCCATCCACCACCTTTGGCATTATCTCTTTCTACTTTCATTGCCTTTTTTCTTGTTCCCTTTGTTCACTGCTACAGCTGGTGAACAGGGCGTTGAGAGATAAATGACGCATTTTAGGTGGGGATGGTTTCCAGGTAGCCTGGCAGTGGGCTGCCTATTGAGTAGCCCTTATGCCTATGGCATTAATCCTGAAGGTTGCTTAAGATGGAGCTGTCATTGTAGTACGAATGTAGCACTTGTATTCTAATTATGGTTGGGGAGCCTACTTCAGGGCAAGGTGACAGATAATTATCAGGCGAAAGTGATTCACATCAACCTGAAGGAGCTGAAAGTACTTTACAAGTCATCTTCAAAACAGTGTAGGTGACAACACTGCAGTGGTGTGCTGGTCTTTTCAGCTGTACAGAGACATTCTGGTTTTGAATTAGAACTTGAAACACAGCCTTCAGATTTACCTACTAATATTCCAAATGTATAAATCCAGATGTTTTGATCAAGAAAGTAATCTTGGCACGTGAATGGAAATTAAATAATTGTACAGACCCTTCAGAGGGCTGCCTGTGTGTCTCATACTGCAACTATCAAATCAGGATGTTCTGTTCCCTTATACTTACAAGACACAATCTGTGTTTCATATTTTGAGCTTCATGTGGGCCTGCCCTCCTTTTCCTTCAGTTCTGTGTGACTCTGCGCAAGTCACTTAACCAGGCTACTTCCAGGTCGCTCCTGAAAAGGTACTTTTGTACTATTGTACTTACAACAGGACAAGGTCAATCTTATTTTGGTAGTTCTTATCTTGGTTAAGATAACTATGGAATTCTCCGTCAGTTAAGACTAGTTTGTCTTCTACCATGGCCACTGCATTTATATATGTTGTTACTGACGCAGCAAGGGAAGGTGTTATGTTCTTTTTTCAGAACTCTGAATTTGTCAGCCTAGAAGATGCAGTTTGATTTCTTATAGCAGCTTCGTTATTTCACTGCTTCACAAGTTTTATATAAACTGAAATGAAAGACATTTGGCTTCTTGGACTAAGTCACTACATCTGGATTCATCACTTTGATATCACGTTTATTAGACAGTTTTTTAAATTTGGATCTGTGTCATGAATAAAACCTCTCTCTCTCTGTTTTCCAACTTTACACAGATACCCCCACGATTTCCTACTTAGACCTTCCTAAAAGGAGTTCCTCACTTAGTACTACTGAGAACACATATTTTCCTTTGGCATTTTAATGTGCCAGTATGCCACCCTTTTAACCAGCTGATACAGTGAGTTAAAATACTTCTAATCAAAAGTACTTTTCTGGTGGGTGGTTGTGGCAGAAATGTTTATTTTATCTGTTAACCAGGTAAGCCCAATGAACATGGTGTCCCTTTTCAGGGGTAACCCAGGAGAGCAGTCAGGTTAAAACACTTGCCCAGAGTAGCACAATAGATAAGTGGATGTGGAAGAAATCAAACCGTGTAGGGAATTTTTAAAATCTGCCAACCACTTACACTCCCAAGTATCTTGCTATCCATATGCCTATTCAGGAAATTTCAGCTTCTTAGTTTTTGCATTATATTTTTAATACCATCCCACATGTCCTTTGCTGCCATATTAGAGTCCGATTTAATCCACACACCTAAATACTTCATCTTATGTCCTTATAAATATGGGTATTGTTAAACCAATTCATGTGTATGCATTTTTTTGTGTGTGTGTGTGTGTGGGGGGGGGGGGGGGGGGTAGTTTACAGAAAAATTAAGAGCTTTGTCATTTATAGACTGTAGTTCTCCTCCAGTAGTTATAGTTCTGTCTTGCATTTCCTTATACCTAGGGGAATGTCAGACTGCTGAAAAAATTCTAGCTAGTGATGGATATTCTCCTTGTGGCAGATATCCCAATTTTTTTTTTGTCGTCTTGTATCACGATCAAACAGCTGTGGTGAGTATATTTTACATCTAGTCTTTAAGATGTATCTTGGGTATATTTTATATAAAATATTAAGAATTTGTAAAGCACTGAAAAATACTTCCATCTGTCAAGAAAAAAAAGTTGCATCAAGCCTTTGTTACTTAAAGTGCTTATTTTTTTCTTGTAAGATAAAGATTGGGAAGATATTAGAAAAATGCCAGAATATCCAACTCTTCAGAAGGATTTCAGGAGAACAACGTAAGTTTGCCATTATTTCAGTATATAAATTTTAAATATGCGCTGTATTTAGTGAAATGTGTTTAACATAATGCCAGGTAAAAGTAACATAAAGGGTTAGCCACAGCTTGGTTAGTTCATCTGACTTCATTTCATGGAGAACTCCTGTAACAAGTCATATTATCCAGGAACTATCTTAATCATCGACATAGTGCCACTTAAGAGCTTTCCATAACAATACTGTTACCAGGGGTGAGCCACAATATCGTGTGTGTTATAATCATATTGAAAATGATTGATCATGTGTACTTTTCAGTGTGCTGTTTATGATATGCGGTTTAATCAGTTTGGCATCAGTAAATAATGATATTTTTCCCTATCACTCTTGCAGTATTCTTAATTTTGTGGCAAGGATAGCCCAATTTTTGGCCAGAACACCAAAGTCTTACATACTTACAGGCACTGTACATCACAGGAGCATTCCCCATGCAAGGTATGGGGCATAAAGATGACATATGGATGCACATGCTCAACAACTTTGCCACCAGTTTGAACATCATTGAATGCTGGTCTGAACCCCTTTCTGCTGTGCTAGTTACTAAGCTGTGTTTCAGATAAGTGCCCTGTTGGGGTTTCTCCTTATCTTTTTTTTTATTTAGTACTGTTAGTTTTAAGTTATCCAAAAAGGAAAAATGTCAGTGTGGGAAGCAAATTTCCCGTAAAGACTGCCATGACCAGTGTTTTTTCTGTTTGGGTGCTTCACATGACCATACTCAGTGTTCTGTCTGCCAGGCTTTTGTCCCTAAGACTCTACACAGTTCTCTTCTGTTTATCTATTTACCTTAAAAAGCAACTTTTTAAACTGTTGGCTCAAGGTGCTGTGGTGGGGTGTTCCCATCTTGAGGGTCAGCTATTGGCCAAGAAAAAGGCAAAAAAAAATTAGGTCTGATATGGCTGCTGACCAGCCTCCCTTGGACATCTCTCTTGAGGCTAGTGAAAGCCCAGGGGATCATCAGTTGTTGCATTGGATTCCTCTACTTTGACCCTATTGGAGGCAGGCATAGATCTGACTTCTCGCACATTCCTGGAGGATTTACAAATGTCTGCTGCAGATGTTGAGGGGAACCTCCACTGTTTATATGTGAAGGGACCAAGGGGGATTCCACCGATCTTAATTAGGCAGGCGATCTCTGCTATGCTTATTGCGTGTTGCCAAGGGTCATACCCTCCAAAGGTGTTTTTTGTGGACATCCCGCAGAAAAAGAAAGAGAAAACCAAGCATATTTCAGCTGTAGTTAAGGATCTCCGACATGAAAGGCAGTATTTTCCTCTGGGATTATTTAATGCTTTAATGGCTCTAAAGCCTCCTCAGGGGGTGTCTGTGCCTGACCCTCCCTGGTCTTCCACTCCTCTTAAAAGACCTAGGGAGCTAGACTGCTCAGATGAGGATCTGAATTCTGAGGGAAAGTCCCTGACCCTGGAAGATCTTGTCTTGGAAAACCTTGTTTTTGGTGGCTCTTACCTTGGCAAGGAGAGTTTTGGAGTTGCAAGCTTTTCATTCTTCTCTTCCTTATTTGGTGTGCCACCAAGACAGGTTATTTCTTTATTTATGAACCCTTCTTTTCTGGTTAAAGTAGTCGCTGAGCGTACTCTTTAACAGTACTGTTCATCTCCCTATGTTCTTGCCCAATTTCTCCAAAAAGGTGAATACCTTCTATACTGTTTGGCATAGGCAAATGAGATTTTATTTGGTCTGTACCAAAGCCTTTAGAAAATCCAGTCAGTTATTTGCCTCCTTTTCAAAATCCAGACTGGTCTTAGCTGTGTCTGATGTGACTGTCAGACTGTATTTTGTTTGCATATTCTTTGACAGGTAGGACCCTACCTTGCAAACCTAGGGGTCATTCTACCAGGGCTATGACTACTTCTACAGCTCTGTTTTCTAGAGTATCAGTGGATGAAGATTGGGCAGCTGCAGGTTTTGGTTCCAACTCTGCCATTTTATCAAGCTCATGCCAGCCAGAAGCTCTCAAGCCAAGGCTATTCTTCCCTTCCCCTCAGATCTTGTTAGTCGCATAGAAAATCGGACGCATCAGCCCTGCTGTCAGCTAAGTGCTAAACTTTTTCTTGATATACCTAAGTAGATGTATACACACACCTTAATTCCTTAATTGTTGTCTCTCTTTCATAATTACTGTTATTGCTGTGTTTTTGGTGTGAGTGTTTGTATTTTCCTTCCTTTACCTTATCGGCAGTTTCTCTTACCATTGTAGATATAGGCCCCCTCCCTTCTCTTTACCTTTGATAAATTCTTAAATACCATCGCTGGTATCCATACTTCCCTTCTTTCTTCTCTTTACCCTTTTTGGGGTAATTTTTCTAAATACCATTGTTGGTACAGCCTTCAAAAAATAAAACTATTTTTTTCTGTTTGTGTGTGTGTGTGTGTGTGTGTGTGTGTGTGTGTGTGTGTGTGTGTGTGTGTGTGTGTGTATGTGCGCGCATGTGCCCTTCTTCTTGTTTTCTGGAAGATGGCAGAAAAAGGGAAAGGAACCACAGGGTTCTAGCAATGTGAGGAATGTGGCAGAAAGATGCCCAGTTGTGTTGGGCATCTTTCATGTGTTCACTGCTTGGGAGTGCCACATTTGGAAATTCAACTACCGTATGAACTCTGCAAGGGTTTCAGTGCTTGAACCCTTGCAGAGAGACGTAATAAATTTGTCCTCAAGGAGCTGCTAAAATGCCCTTTTAGTTGGGCTTTGTCTGAAGCGGAGACATCGAAGTCTCGCAAAAAGGAATCAAAAAGGTGTTAGTCCATTCCTGCATCACCAAAACTTCATGAAGCCAAATCTTCTATGGCCCAGGTGCTGACTCCTTCCTCGGAACCGAGGCCTAAGATACCAAAATCTGCACCGCCTTCTGCTCCAGCACCGAAACCTGTCACGTCCACCATGGTGCTGACAATTTTTGGAATTACCAGGACCCTTACAGCACTGACCATTTCATTGGTACCAATGATCCTCTCCACACCAACAATAGTCTCTCCTATCATTCTGGTTGCTCCCTCTCCTGCAAAGCAAACTACTGGTCAACCGACCATGGTGCCGAAGGTCGAGATCGCACCCAGGGCTTAGGTACTCTCCATCTGTGGATCCCTTCTTGGGTCAGTGATGAAGTCCATTTCTTGAAAGACAAGCATCTCTCTTAGGGGATGGCCATCCATTCCACCAGGAGCATTTCAGAACTTGATGTAGTCAGATAAGTGGATCAGCTCTTAGTGGCCAGAGGCCGTCCTGCCCCATCTAGGACCTCTCTCCCACCCAGATCCAAGGGTTACTCTCCTAGGGCTCCCACTTATCTTCCACCTTCAACCTCTCTACAGGTCTTGGAGCCCTCAAATTCGACATTCCCGGTGCCAGCTTCTTCTGTGCTCATGGTGGATCTCACATTAGTTCCAGAACCAAATCTGTGGTCTGCGGCTCCATCAGAGCCGACCCACCCATGGGACTGTGATTTGGCTGCCGGCACCAGGATCTCTGGATTGGCTTTGATTTTTTTCCACAGCATCGTCCACGGTTCCTGGTGCCCTGACAGGTTCAAATCCTCTCGTGGCTCCTATCCTGGAGGTGGGCTCATTGGAGCGGGGTGTGGCCCCAGTTCTGAGGTTGTCTTTCTCTGATGTTCATCGTGCATACAGCTGCAGTCATTACAGATGGGTTTTCCTGCCGTCAGGCGGGTCCTCGGTCGGCCGAATTCCAAAGTCTAGGTCCAGCGTAAGTTGTCGTTGCTTCTTCCCTGACGTCAGTGTGGCAGGGGTACAAAAGAGGCATCCAACGCCATTTTCCCCAGTCTTTCTTGCCGCGCGGTGCCCGAAGCAGAAGCAGTTTGCAAGTGCCGGTCGGCCAACTCCTGAGATTTACGAAAGTATTTCAGCCGAAGTCTTCTTTAAAGCTAAGTACCCCATTGGGGAAACTTTTCTTGCCTCAGACCGATGTCAGACAAAGTTAATAATTGCATTACTTGTGGGAAGCAAATACCGCATAAGGATTTCCACTCTTTCTGTATACCTTGCTTAGGCCCAGACCACGACGTCTCGGCCTGCCGTTTTTGTGCTAGGTTCAACAAGCGCACTATTAAGCACTGGGCGGAGTTCGCCCTTCATTATTTTGGCAAAAAATTTAATTATATCATGTGTCGGATACACCGACACCAGTTTTAAGCAAACGATGCAAAGATAAGGACCGACATCCGAGGTCCGCACCGAGTACTGAGACCACGCTTAGGCTGACTACCAGTTCTCCGATTTACAGCGAGGCACCTACGCAGCCCCTGAATACCGGCAAAACTATTTTACCGGTGACTTCAGTACCTGAAGTCGCAGGCTCCTCTGTCTCCATTCCTACTGCAGATACCGACACCACTCTTGGTGCCAGTCGGGGGTCGGTTTGCAGCGCACCCACAAGCTTGGGAATCCATAACAAGCGATCAGTGGGTGCTTTGCATTATTAGCGGACGATATATCATCCCTTTCAACAAGCCCCCCCTTTCCTTAAGGGAAATCCCGGATGTACCACCCAGTCAGCGGGATCAGGCAGCAATAGAGGTTTCAAAGCTGCTAGAAAAAGGAGCCATCCAGCCTGTCCCCACCGACCAGATCGGATCAGGAACTTACTCAAGATTATTTTTGGTACCAAAAAAGACAGGGGACTTCAGGCCCATTTTGGACCTCAGTTCATTGAATCGTTTTGTGCAAAAGTCCAAATTCCGAATGGTCACCCTTCAATCCATTCTTCCATTGCTGGAGAAAGATGCATGGATGTGCTCCATAGATCTCCAGGACGCTTACTATCACATTCCGATAGCTCAAGAGTCCAGGAGACACTTCCGCTTCCGCTTCGGAGTCAGTCATTTCCAATTCTGAGCACTGCCCTTTGGTCTCACCACACCCCCGGGGGTGTTCACCAAGTGTCTGGCAGTGGTGACTGCTCACCTGAGGAGTCTAGGATTCCAAGTGTTTCCATATCTAGACGACTGGCTCCTTACTGCCACCTCCGAGCATCTACTATTCCAGGCGCTCAACGCCACGTTCACCTTGGGCCATTTCTTGGGGATTACGTTCAATTGGCAAAAATCTGTACTACAGCCATCTCAACGTATTACTTTTATAGGCGCAGACTTAGACACAAAAGAATCGCGCCTTTTTACCGGCAGCAAGAATTCAGGTTCTACAAAACCAAGTCAAATCCTGTCTTCCCCTATCAAGAGCTCCGGCCCATCGGATTCTACAACTGTTGGGTTCGATGGCGTCAACCATACTCTTAGTCCCTCTAGCCAGACTTCACATGCGAATATTACAATGGCTTCTGTCGGTTCAATGGTCCTATCAGAAACTTCCCTTGAACCATTTAGTCATGATCACGGAGAGTTGCCGTCGGGATCTGCGTTGGTGGCTCCTCCAATCCAATCTCGACCAGGGGCGACCCTTTATTCCTCAACCTCCCGTTGCCACTGTGACTACGGACGCCTCCCAGGTAGGGTGGGGGGGTCATTACCTGGACAGGTCAGTCCAAGGCACATGGCAAATCCAGGAAACGCATTTGCATATCAATATCCTGGAAATGAGAGCGGTACTCTTGGTGCTGCAAGCTCTCCATCACGCTCTCCCGCATGGTCCGATTGCTATCCTTTCCGACAACATGTCGGTAGTTTGGTATATAAACAAGCAAGGTGGAACCAGATCTTACTCACTGTGCAGAGAAGCCATGAGACTTTGGCACTGGGCGGTAGTTACCAACCGCTTTCTAATGGCAACGCACATACCGGGGAAATCCAATGTGATTGCGGACAGATTAAGCAGAACCATTCTCTTACCCTACGAGTGGTCCCTCAACCAGAGAGTAGCTGCGAAAATCTTCGCCAAATGGGGCCTCCCTTGCTGCGATCTGTTTGCCAGCCCTCACAATGCGAAATGCAGAGAGTTCTTCACGCTGTTCCCCTCCCAGGGACAGATTCCCAGGGACGCTCTGACCCACATTTGGCCCCCCGGTCTTCTTTATGCCTTCCCTCCGATTCCCCTCCTACCGAGGGTGATACAGAAGGCCATTTACCTGGAGAGCGAGATGATTTTGATTGCCCCGCACTGGCCTCGTCAAGTTTGGTTCCCTTTCCTACAGAGGCATGCGGTAGAAGGTCCATGGTTTCTGGACCCGGTGCCAGATCTGTTGACTCATCAGTCAGGACGGCTTCACCCGTCTCTCAGGTCTTTGAAGTTGGTGGCATGGTTACTCCACTTCCATCCTTAGTCCGAGACAATTCTCTTTCACCGGACGTGATCCACATATTGTCTTCTTCTCATAAACCTTCCACTGTCAAACTTTATTCCAGCAAATGGAAAAGGTTCGCCTTCTGGGCTCAGGAGCGAGGTATAGACCCCCTTACTGCACCAGTATCGGAGGTTCTGAATTTCCTGGCCTCCCTTTTTCAGTTGGGCTCTTCAGTTTCTACCATTAAGGTTCAGCTAGCGGCTATCTCTAATTTTCATGCTTCCTTTGAACCTTCATTGATGTCTCACAAACTTTGTAAGGCTTTCCTTAAAGGAGCATGGCTCCTTAGGCCTCCAATATCTCACCCTGTCCCCCCTTGGGACTTGAATATGGTTCTTGCTGCCTTAACTGCCCGCCCTTTCGAACCAGCTGCTACCTGCGATTTGAAATTTCTGTCCTGGAAAATGGCCTTTTTAGTGGCCATAACTTCCGCCAGGCGGGTTTCAGAACTTCAAGCTCTTTGTTCTGATCCTCCCTATTTGATTTTTCACAAACATAGAGTGTCCTTGAAATTAAACCCCTCCTTTTTACCAAAGGTAGCCTCTTCTTTCTGTATTCAACAAACTATAGAGCTCCCTGTGTTTTTTCCAGAGTTCTCTAATAACGCAGAATATATCTTGCATCAATTGGACGTCCATAGACAACTGCGTTTTTACTTGAATAGAACCGCTCAGACACGGAAATCAAATCAACGTTTCCTTTGCAATGAACAAATTGGGTCAACCAGTAGCTAAAACCTCCATAGCTAAATGGATTAAAGATTGTATCTCTCTCATTTATTCACAGGCTAACAAAGAGCTTCCCTTTCCAGTCAAGGCTCATTCTACCAGGGCAATAGCTACTTCTGTAGCTTTTCACTCCAAATTATCAATAGATGATATTTGTGCTGCGGCTACCTGGACTTCTCCGCACACTTTCATTTCTCATTACAAATTGGATGTGGTTTCTCGAGGCAGGGCTTCTTTTGGTTCCACAGTTCTCAGGAGTGTTTTCCAATGAGCCACCCGGGATTTAGGTGCTAGGGACGCTGTCCCATCAGTTATGAATGTGGGCGAGATAGGATCCCATTATATCTTTTAGTTATGTACTTACCATAACTTCGGATGTATGGGATCCATCTCGCCTACATTCATAAGTACCCACCCTCCTTCCCCCTTCCATTCGGATTTAGAGGAGATGTAGTTCCATTTGGAGATCTTCTCTTGAAGAACTTTAGTTGGTTGTAGTGACTACTAGTTTTTCTGTGTTTGCATGGATGTATGAAAGCGAACAAACAAGATCTAGGGAAGCAGGTGTAGTGCATCCTGGGATAGGGAGTAGCCCAGCCAATAAGAGACTTCGTTCTAGTGTATTAGTTGGCCGAGTCGGAGCCGATGGATCGGCTCCGAGCCCATCAGTTATGAATGTAGGCGAGATGGATCCCATACATCCGAAGTTATGGTAAGTACATAACTAAAAGTTTCTCCACTTCCAGTAATTGCCAGGTGAAATAACTTATGTTCCCCAGTACAAAAGATCTGGCTACTCATAAACCATCCACCAGAAAACTTTATCTTGGCAAATCGAAGAGATTTGCGCATTGGTCTGATGAAAAAGGTTATTGATCCTTTTTCATCCTCGATCGACAAGGTCTTGGAATATTTATCCATCTTATTCCAACTGGAAACCTCTACCTCTACTAAAATAGTTCATTTAGCTGCCATTTCAAATTTCCATAATGGTTTTGATGACTTTTCCTTGATGTACCACCATGTCTGTAAAACCTTTCTTAAGGGCGCTTTACATTTGAAACTGCCTTTTAAAGAGCCCATTGCTCCTTGGAATTTAACGTTGGTCTTACAAAGTTTGGTCCACCAGCCCCCAGCCAGCAGCCACTCTGTTCCTGGTAGCCATCATGTTGGCCAGGAGAATCTCAGAATTGCAGGCTATGTGTGTAAAATACCTGTATATCATTTTTCACAAAGAGTGAGTATCACTCAGAACTAATCCCTCTTTTTGCCTAAAGTGGTGTCAGATTTCAATATTAATGAGTCCATTGATCTACCAGTTTTCTTTCCAAACCTCTCAAACAAGGGAGAGTATTGTTTACATTTTTTGGATGTACACAGACAATTACATTTTTACTTGGAAAGAACAAAATCTTTTAGAAAATCGGACCAATTGTTCCTATCTTTTTTGGGCCCTAGAATGGGCAAACCAGTTTCAAAAGTTACTCTGTCATAATGGTTGGGAGATTGCATCACTTTTATTTATCAACAAAATAAACTGGACTTGTCAACAAAAGTTAGGATGCATTCTACCAGATTTGTTTCCACTTCAGTAGCCCTTCATTCCAGAGCTTCTGTGAATGACGTGTGCAGCCACAACTTGAGCTACTCCCATACCTTTATCACTCATTACAAATTGGATACTGTTTCCAGGGAAAGAGCATCCTTTGGCTCTGTGGTACCAAGAATATCCTTCCCTAGGGCCTCCCAAGGTCTGAAGTAGCTAGGGACTCTGTCCCAACAGTCAAGAATGAATGAAGATTGAAAACATCAGATAAAGAAGTTCTGATGTTTTTCGGGTTTCACTGTTGCAGTCATCACATTTGGGTCATATGCCTGCAGCAGCTCTCAGTCGGCCTGATTAACAAAGTCTCGGGTCCTACGTCGGTTGTTGTCTCCCCTTCCATGACGTCAGGTTGTCAGGGGTATAAAACTTGCAGCCGACATCATTACATCAGTCTTTCTTGCCGTGCGGTGCCCGAAACAGAAGCAATTCACAAGTGTTGGTCGGCCGACTCCTGAAATTTTCGTATTCAGAACCGAAGTCTTCAACTAAAAGCCAAGTACCCCGTTGGGGAAAATTTTTCTTGCTCTAAACCGACGTCAGTAAAAGTAAATAAGCATTTCTTGTGGAAAGCAAATACCTCAAAGATTTTCATTCGTACTGTATTCCTTGCCTAGGCCCTGACCACGACGTACCTCGCTGTCGGTTTTGTGCCTTAATTAAACCACAAACTATCTGTCATCGGTATATTTGCACTTCTAAATATTTTGGTGGTCGGTTCAATTATCCTGATATTTCTTCGGTAAGCCATCTGACTACCGACATTCCAAAAAAACGCAAAGATAAAGACAGAGACAGGCCGCATAGGTCCAAAGCTGCTGACGACTCTTCTCCTAAGCCAGTCGCCAATCCGCCAGTACTCAGTGAGGCACTTTCACAGTTCATGATACCCGCTACTTCAGATTCGCAGGCCTCTACTGAGACCCATTCGGAGTCCAATATGCTGCGAGATGCTTCAACAGTGGAACCTGCGGATGTCTCTACCTTGGATGGGTCCGGAGCTGCTTTGCAGGCACCGGCTTCTGAGGGTGTATTCAGGCCTACTGACTTGCATATTAAACCGGCGCCATCTTCTTCTTCAAGGCCTAAAACTCGAACCATGCCTAGAAAACTGACGCCCAGACCACATGGTCAGGCCTCTATGCCTAAAAAACAAATGATAAGAATGGCTGAAGACCTTATTACTTTAATCAGGGGAAGCCAACCTTCCCCCTCTAAGAGACCAAGGACTGAGTTTGCTTATGATACTTCTGACCAGGATTCTGAAATTTCTGTTTTCATCTGATGACCAGGATTTACCCTTATCTACCTATGTGGATTCTGATGCTGAGGACTCTATTCCCTCTGCTTCCCCCCCAGAGGATTTCTCTTTTGGTGAAACCTTGCATACTCTCAGGGAGCATTTTCATTGGGAAAGTCAGGATTTCTCTGATTCTAAAAAGAGGCATAGGGATTTCTTACTCCTGCCCCAACACAGGCCTTTAGCTATCCCTCCTGTACTGGACATTGTTGATGCCTTTTCGGAATCTAGCATGGCCCCTGACTCTCTACCTCCTGCTCCCAGAAAACCTGATAGATATTACAGAGTTCCTGACTCTCACAAGTTCCTTTTCAAAAATCCTACCGCGGATCGTGAAACCATTTCACAGGGACCCAATGGCATTAAAGCTACTAGTGCCAAAAATCCTACCCCCTCTGACAGAGACTCCAGGGTGTTAGATAGATGGGGTAAGAAGGTATACACTTCTGCAACTTTGGCCATTAGGGCCTTGAATTGCCAGTTTCATATGTTAAAGTATCAGCAGCATATTATTGGATTGCTTAAACAGAAAATGATGTTGATTTTTGATTGTGCTGAAAATAAGGATTTACAGGATTTAATGCATTCTGCTGAACAAGTTGGTAAACATACGTTGCAATGTGGTTTTGATTCACTATAGAGGCATCTTGCAGGGCTGCTGTAACTTGGTCTGTACTTAGAAAGCATGCTTGGTTTAAAGAGCAATCCTTGCCAGATCATGTTAAAGCGAAATTACTGGATGCTCTCTTAAGTCAGGACCGCCTGTTTGGCAAAAGGCAGAAGAAGTTCTTAAAAAGATGGAGGAAAAAGCTAAATCTATGCAAACTTTTAAATATTTTTTACAAGTACAACCTCCAAGATTTAGTTAGGCATTAGCCTTCTAAGAAGTGGTCCTTTCCTGCTTCTTCCAGACCTTCTCAGTCCAAACCCAGATCCAGCAGAGCACCCAGGCTTCAGTCCCAGGGGACGCACAGGACTAAGCAGTGGGGGGCCTCCACTTCCAAATCTGGGAGTAATAAAACTCCCCGCTATGGTAAACTGTCTCAATGACTTCTTTTTAAAACTAAACTTCCAAGCACTTCTCAACTGACTGCCCCTTTGGGGGAAAGATTGCACTTCATGCAAAGAACTAGAGACTCATTACCCAGGACAAATGAGTTTTAAATAGTGTTCCAAGGATACAGATTTCACTTTCACACGTTACCAACTCCAAACGGTTGGCCAGATCTACCTCCAAATCACTGGGCAGAGGCCCAAAAGCAAGTACTCTTTCTTAAGAATAGGGGCTATTCATTGGGTACCAGAAGAGGAAAAGGAACAAGGTTTCTACTCGAGACTTTTCCTGGTGCCCAGAAAAGACAATTCATGATGTCCTATCCTGGACCTGTCTACTCTACACACCTTTTTGGTGATTCCAAAATTCAAGATGCTGACTTTTCACCAGTTTGCTTCCTATGCTAAGAAAAGATGTCTGGTTGGCAACACTAGATTTAAATAAGCATACCTGTACATCCCAATCAGGGAATCTTGCAGAAGATACCTACGCTTCAAAGCAGACTGCACGCACTATCAGTTCTCTGCACTGCCCTTTGGCATATTTACTGCACCCAGGGTATTCACAAAGTGCCTAACTCCAGTTATTGCATTTTGCAGGCATTGAAATATTCAGATATACCCATACCTGGACGATTGTCTAATTCAGGCAGAAAACCAGGACATACTTTTGAATCATCTGGCTTTTGTACAAAGGGTGCTAACTTGTCTGGGGTACACCATAAATGAAAAGAAATCACACCTGGTACCCTGTCAACAAATTATATTCCTGCGAGCAAGCTTGAATACAACTTACCAGATGGCTTTCCTCACGCCAGAGAAACAAATTCACTTGACAACCTACTTCAAACAAGTGGCCACAAAAACCCTGCTATATCTGCAAGGCAAATATTACAAGCCTTGGAGTTCATGGCCTCCTGCATTCTTCTAATTCCATATGCAAGACTACATATGAGGAAACTACAGTGGTATCTAAAAAGCCTATGGTGTCAACATTTTCAGGATCTAGAAGCAATGGTTCCTATCATACCTTGCCTATGCCTAGAGTTCCTTTGGTGGGCAGAGACCTGCCACCAAAACAAGGGACTATGATTCACACTACCCCCTGCTGCCCAAACGACGCATCAGACTATGCATGGTGGTGGGGGTGCACCTGGCAGGGAAGTGCATTCAGGGCAAATGGAACCCAAGTCAAATGCACCTGCACATCAATCAAAAAGAAATGTTAGCTGTACAGAATGCTCTGACAGCCTTCAAGGACCACATTCTTCCAGGACAGGTAATGGTAAAGAGGGTGTCCCTCACTGTTATGTGGTACATAAACAAGCAGGGGGGTACACATTCTTAACCCCTCTGCAGACTAGCCATGGCATTGTGGAACACAGCCATGAGCTACTAAGTGCATCAACAAGCTCAATTCCTGACAGGAAAACTAAATACACTGGCAGACGGACTAAGCAGAAACCTCATGGACCCACGCGAGTGGAAACTGGAACCAAGGATTTTCAACATGTTGACAAGCAAATGGGGAAGCCCAGATATAGACCTGTTTGCCTCCCCCCAGAACTATCAATTGGAAATATTTTGCATAAGGACTCCCCACAGACAAGTTTGGAAAGTGAATGCTCTGTCCTTCAGTTTATGCCTTTCCTCCTCTGCCTGTGCTGTCCAAAGTACTACTAAAGATCAAACAAGACAAACCAAGGACGATTTTGATTGCACCAGACTGGCCACGCCAACACTGGTACCCCCTCCTGCGCAGTATGACACTGTTGGCCCCATGGCACCTGCCTCAGACTCCTATCCTACTGTCTCAGCAGGAGATCCAGATTCTGCACCCTCAGCTTCAAACACTGAACTTAGCAGCCTGGCTAATTACCTAACTTCTCCTTTATCATTCCTCAGTAAACCAGTGATGGATATCATTGTAGAGGCAAGGAAGCCTAGTACTAGAAAATCTTATGTTGAAAAATGGAAAAGATTCTGTGCCTGGAACTAATCTCAAGGGATGAGCACAGCAGTGCCCAATTTACCTCAGATTTTACAATACTTAACTGAGATGCTTCACTAGAACCTGTCTTTTTCCTCAATAAAAATTCACGCCTCAGCCATTTTCAGCTCATTATAACACAGAACCTTCCCTCTTCTCTCATCCACTGCTCAAGCAGTTCCTCAGATGGGCCAAACCACCCAGGAGAGCTCCAACTCCAGCCTGGGACCTTAACTTTGTATTGGAAAAACTCACCCTTCCTCCTTTCGAGCGAGCTGCTACTGCATTTTTAAAATTCCTTTCTTGGAAAACAGCTTTCCTTTTAGCAATCACTTCAGCAAGAAGGGTATCTGAATTACAGGCCCTTATGGCAGTTGAGCCTTTCATCATCTTTCATGCGGACAGGGTGTCCCTCAGGACCAATTCCTCTTTCATGCCAAAGGTAGTATCCAGTGTGGACCTTAATCAGTCCATTCATTTGCCAACCTTCTTTCCTAATCCACAGAACAAAGGGGAACGGATACTGCACTCCTTAGGTGTGCACAGACAACTTAGATTCTACTTGGACAGGAGTAAACTTCAAAGGAAATCTGAGCAACTGCTGGTGGCATTTCCTGCAGGGACAGAGGGGAAGGCTATTTCAAAGCAAACCATCTCCAAATGGATAGGCCATTGCATTCATTTCTGCTATAAGCACCATGGAAAACCTATCCCACAGGGGATCAGACCCCACTCAACCAGGGCTGTATCTACCTCTGCAGCCTTTCTCAGAGGCGTACCTACCAGGGACATCCTAGAAGCTGCTACCTGGAGTTCTGTACATACTTTCTCCAAGCATTACCATTTGCCAATTTTCTCTAAATCCAGAGCTGGCTTTGCCATTGCAGTCTTGCTGGGCCTTATAGCTGGTCTTAATGCTATCTAAATTCCACCTCCCATCCTTAGCTTTGGGAATCTATCCAAATGTGATGACTGCAACAGTGAAACACGAAGAACATAGTACAGTTGTGTACACTTACCATAAATGTAGATGTTTGAGTGTATTCACTGATGCAGTCATGGTTACCCTCCCTCCAGCCCCCTGACTTCTTTTGGCTATACCTCTTCTGTCCTTTACAGTGCTTAAAATCTTTTGATGTATTTTTTGTTGGAGGTATAACCTTGTATATTTATAGATTGAATTGCTTCCCATTAGGGTGTACCTGACATCTGGGGCAAGAAAAACTGATGTAATGACGTCGGCTGCATGTTTTATACCCCTGACGACCTGATGTCATGGTCAGGGAGACAGCAACTGACGTAGGACTCTACTTTGTTAATCAGGCCAACTGAGGGCTACTGCAGGCAGATGACCTAAATGTAATGACTGTAACAGTGAATACACTCGATGACTGCAACAGTGAATACACTCTAACATCTACATTTATGTTAAGTGTACACAACTGTACTTTCTTACCATAATGTTCCATCTCTGTTGTCGATCTTCATTCATTCTTGACCTCTCACCCACCTTCCCTTTCCTAAGACTCTTGGAGGTTCAGAACTAGTCATGGGATCCTAGTAAGGTTATTGTTCAGACAAATCTTCCATCATTTTCTACACTGTGGGCAAACTTGATCTGAAGGGAAGAGAGGCAGTATTGGCTTGAGAGTTTCTGGGTGGTGCGAGCTTGATATAACAGCCGACTCAATTCCGAGGGTTGGAACCGAAACCCAACAGTCAAGAATAAATGAAGATCAACAACACAGATGGAACGTTATGGTTAGAACATAACTTCTTTTTATGTTAAGTACATAACTTTTGTTACTGCTATTCTGTAATCCTTCCCCAACTTAATTATATTGCCATCTTTTATTTGAAATGTAGTTGCTTATTGGGGTCTCCACCCCTGCTGCCTTTCCCAAGCGATTGTTTCCACGCTTGCATGTACATAGGGTACTGTTTCATCAGTCTTTGACATCCTGGCATACATTCTGACAGAGTGCCAATTGCTTAGCCATTGCCCCTCCTTCCTAGTCTAAGGGGAAACCCTGGTCATTCGTACCTGAAAAGGTGTCCCTTCCACGTTCCTAACTGGAGTGGACTGCCAATACAAGTAGTGCTCAGAGCTGCAGGTTTAACAGTAGATATGGTTGATGAAGTATCCTTTTTAGTAGTGATTTATTTATACCTGGGTGATGTACCTGGTCCTTGTGATAATCTGACCCCACAACTACCAATCTGCTGCATCTTTGTTCTTGAAGGGACATTTTGTTTCCCCATCCTGCCTGTGTGGCTGTTGGGACTGTACATGCCCACTTGGTTACAGCGGAAACTTTTAACCCCAAGATCTTGGCATGTACTGGAACCATTTTTTTGCCTTTTTGCCTGTGGAATTTGCTGTGGGGGTTTAGACTACCCCCATAGGTCTTGTATACCTGTGTTTTATGCTGGGTAATCCTTTCTTGTGCATTTTTTGCCCTGCCGGCAAGATACAACATACCCTTTGCTCGTGTCCTCAGAATTGTGACAGTCCTGCTCTGTAAACCAAATTATCCGATGTTCTCTTCCATCCGGTCTCAACCTGTGGATTATTGGATCCAGCTCCAGCCATCTCAAAATTTTCAGTCTGAGAGCTTCTCTTCCTGTATGCATATAATACCTCTTATAACAATCTATCGTCAGATTTTGTTTGCCACCATCATATGAAGCTTGAGGTCTACAGTGCTCCGCTAAACTGTATCCTTTTTGGATAGCTGTTAGATAAATTTTTGTGTCTTTTCACAACCTTTTTATGGTTTGTATTAAGTTAGATGCAAGTTTGATACAAGATCAACAACACAGTTTAGCATGTTCTATTCATTTTTTCAGTGTATAGTTTGTTTTTGCCTTGGGCATGCCTGCCCATATGTTTCTTGGCTATCAAAAAATAAATAAATCTATATAATCTGTTTTTTTTCTGTGTCATTACTTGTTACATACTTGTATACACCTTTGCATTTATATAGTTGATTATTGCTTTTTTCCCCTTTATTTGCAATTTGCAAGCTAGTTAGGTAGGTTGTTAAGTAGTGTTAGGTTTGTTGCTGTAATTGCTGAACCTGATTATGGAAAAGGCTGGGGTTAAGAGCTGTGTCTTAAGCAGGTATGAACTGCCCTTCGGAATACCAATGATCACTGTGTTTATTTCTTGGGCTCAGCCCTTTTAGAGACCAATTTGAAAAGCTTGATGCTTTTGGCACTAGTACCATCAGTGAGAGATGACCCAAGCTCATAATTTAAGATACTCCCGCTGTCTACTTCTGTGTCCTTTCCCTCCCCTTGCAATTTATCTGAGAAGGAGAAAGACCAATCCAGGGAAAAAGACTCCCATGTTCCACAGCAAGGAATAAGAGTATCATAAGCAATCCTGTTCCTCCATCAAGGGGGACAGCCAAAGCTGAAGGTTTACTGACCCTATGTGCCTCAGACTCTGCCACAGTTGGGGCCAACAGTTCAGGATTGGCCCCGTTATCCAGTGCTGTTGATATCAGAAGCTTCAAATTCACCCACAGTTAGCATCCCTAGTCCCTTTCTGGCAAAGGACCCTTTCACCTTGTCGAGCAGACTGCAGCTCCCTTTTTTGCCCTGTAACTCCAGCAGAATTTTCTCTGGGGCCATACACTTCTCCTAGAGTCCATGCTTCACCTGTTCAGATCCATTCTTTGGTTCCATTTCTGGTTAAAAAGACGTCTAAGCCGCAATTGGTGGCATCTTTTAGGTCCGCTAGGTCGGTTGGGTGCATTAAACCTTTGAATCTAGTGCAGTTGATGTCCTTCTTACAGGCCCAGATACAATCGGGTAGCATCCCATCCTCCTAGTCTCCTATGCCTGAGATTTCAGCTCCAGTTTGATATTCTTTCTCCCCCAATTCTGTCTGCTTCAGGGTTTATGGGTCTGTGTGTGCTGCCATCCCCCCCCTTTTGGCTGAGATCACCTGGCTGCTTCAGGGACTGACTCCTCCTTTGGCATTCTTGATTCTGGTGGTGTTGGTGTTGGGCATGCCTGTAAGCTGAGCTTTTAGGGCCACTGCTGTGGGGTTGTGGTCGACCTTCTAGGCATCATACCTGTTCCTGCAGGCTTTGGCACTTGACAGTCTGACTCCAAGTTCTGCATCGGAGCCGGTAAATCTGACACCAGACAGACTCCTATCTCAGGTTCTTGGATCCAAGGAGCACTGGATGTTGTCATCCTGCTTCAGCCACAGCATTCGACATTATGGAGAAAATCCTCTCCTGCTCTTTCAGTAGGAAAGCATCCATCATGACCACAGGTTTGGGATTGGAAAAATAGAAGGTTGTCCTGCTTGCTACCAAAGATGACCCCAAGCACCACCGATTATGGTAGTGCTACTTTGAAGTCTATAGGATGTGTTAGATAAGACCAATGAAGTGCTAGACTGCATTGTAAAACTTTCATGTGGAATCTTGCTAGGGGAATGAGAGACAAAGAGAAGCTGCAGTTTGCCCAAAGAAATAGAGTACTGAAGCTGCAGTAGGTCTGTGAACCCAAAGAATGTGAGAAGCCTGTAGGAGAAGGGAAGTTGATCTGATAGTGGTGGCTTGAGTGACCATTTCCAAATGGCAACTGATAGTCTAACACTTGTACTTTGTAAGTCATTGTTATGCCTAAGGGCAGACACAGCTGGAGTTAAGGATTCTCGAGCTTTGATTAGGGATGCTTCTGAGGAAGTGAATAAGAGCCAGTCATTCAGGTAAGGGAAGACCTGGAAACCCTGCAGCCTGAGCCAGGCAGCCACTATCAACATGCATTTGGTGAACACCCAGGGAGCTGTGCTGAGACCAAAGGGCAGAGCTCAAAACTGTTAACAACTGCCCCCCCCCCCCCAGTCAAAAGCACAGATATTTCCTGCAGCCTCACTACCTTTATGTGATGGTAGGCATCTTTGAGGTCTGCCAGGCACATCCAGTTGCCTCTCCTCATGAGAGGTAAAATGGATTGCATAGTGACCATCTGGAATTTGGTCTCTGATGAAACGATTCAGCTTGTCGAGTTCCAGAATTGGTCTGAGGTCCTAGTTTTACATTTGGTATCCGAAAGAATCTGGAAATGACCCTAGATCCTTGCTGGTCTGGCAGGACCTCTTGGATGACTGTGTAGAGAAGCAACTTCTGAATTCGACTTTTGTATCCCTTCTCTGATGGGGTTGTATGTCTGGAAGAGATTTTTGGTAATCCTTTTGGGTAAACAAAAAGGGACTTGTATAACCTTTGGACACATCTCTCGACATCCATGCCTCTGAGATTGTGGCCTCCTAAGCTTTTGGTTGGAGAGCCAAGCAATCCCTGAATGCCTCCAGAATACAGTAATTGGACAACACTTCAGGGGGGTGCTGGAAGAGTCTCCCAGAAAAAGCTTTGTGGAAGCCCTAGTTCATAGGTGTTTACTAGGCTAATGACCACAAATACCTTTTTAAGTCTAGCTGTGCATCCCAAATCTCTGTCAAGTTATGGTACCCTTGATAAGTGTAAGCAGGGGCTTGGGAGATGTAACATTTACAAGCACGTGCCTGGGAGATGAACCATTTACAGGTTGTCTGTATCTATTAGAGACATAGGTGCCAAACCAGGGATGAATTTCCTGTTCCCCGTTCAATTATCCAAGTTGCACTTGAATTGTTAGGGAGGAGCTCTGCTTCACAAAGATGGGGAGCCTGTTCCAGAGAGGGGGTGGTCTCTGGGATACATACCTGTCTCTCCAGCAGGTCCTCTTTGAATCACAGGCAAGGATTAAGTCTTTAGAATGGGTAATTGTGGTACTATTTGTTTTGTGGGTATGCAGGAAGACCATCAGAGTGGGATCTGACAATGCCAGGCATAGATCTCCCCTCAACAGCTCGTAGGTGACAGAATACAGGGATAGGGCCTGGTACACCCTGTATTCTTTTAGTCAGGAACCTCTGTGAATGTTCCAGTTGTTTGGGTATGCCTGTTTAAGTACATACCAAAGGAGGGCATTGTACTTAATGATAGGTCTGGTGAATGCTGAATACAGTGGAACAATGACTTCCTTCTACCTAGATGCCAGTTCCAGGTCTAATGTCTCGTGCTTCAGGATTACCCCTTCCAAACCTTCAGTCCCTCAGGCTAACAGCATGGTTTCTCCAATTCTGATGAGGACCAGAAATTACAAGCTCTCAGAGGTAATTACTCATCCTTTCCTTATCCCCAAAACCTTCTAGGAAGGATTATACTAGGAAATGGAAGCATTTTTCTATTTGGGCCTCTTCAAAAGGTTTCAACCCCTTTTCAGCACCTTTGGATGCCATTCTGGACTTCATAGTTGATCTTGTTTATCCTGTTCTTGGCTTCACCATAAAATTACAACTGGCCACCATTTCCAATTTCATGTCAGTGGAGATAGTACTGCTCTGGTGACTCTTAAGCTCTCTAAAGTCTTCTTAAGGAAAGTTTTTTGTTATTTCCACCTGTTTTCTTTTTAGTGGCTGTTATTTCTGCTAGAAGAGTATCTCAGCTCCAGGCATTATACTGTTTATCTCCTTACTTGATTTTTCATAAGGATAGAGTTACCTTGAGGGCAAACCATTCCTTTCTGCACAAGGTTACTTTGAAGTTTAATTTGAGCCAGATCATTCACTTTCTAGAGTTCTTTACAAGTTTCAGTAACAAGGGAGAATATTTGCTTCCTTGTTTGTATGTGCATAGATAACTGATCATGTTTGGACAGAACTAAATGTTTTAGGAAGTCTGACCAACCTCTCTTTATCCTTTTCAAAATCAAGGCCAAGCAGGAAAAGATGTACAGCAGGTAAGGGTGATAAGGGATAATCAGGGAAATGTAATCACAAGTGAGGAGTGTGTTGAGCAGATGGAAAGAGTACTTTGAGGGGCTGATGAATGAAGAGAATGAGAAGGTTGGATGATGTGGGGATAGTGAATTAGGAAATGCAATGGATTAGCAAGGAGGAAGTAAGGACATCCTGTGAAGAGGATGAAGAATGGAAAGACTGTTGGTCCAGGTGATGTACCTGTGGAAGCATGCAGGTATATAGGAGAGATGGTAGTGGAGTTCTTAACCAGATTATTTAATGACATCTTGGAAAGTGAGAGGATGCTTGAAGAGTGGAGAAGTGGTACCAATTTTTAAGAATAAGGGTGATGAGCAGTGCTGTAGTAACTACAGAAGGATAAAATTGATCGGTCACAGCATGAAGTTATGGGAAAGAGTAGTGGAAGCTAGGTTAAGAAGGGAGGTGATTAGTGAGCAGCAGTATGGTTTCATGCAGGGAAAGTGCACTACAGATGCAATGTTTACTCTGAGGGTGTTGATGGAGAAGTATAGAGGAAGTCAGAAGGAGTTGTGGACTTGGAGAAAGCATATGGTGCCTTGAGAGGAGTTGTGGTATTGTACGAGGAAGTCGGGAGTGGCAGAGAAGTATAAGAGTGGTACAGGATATGTACGAGGGTAGTGTGCCAGTGGTGAGGTTGGCAGGAGTGACGGATGCATTCAAGGTGGAGGTGGGATTACATCAAGGATCAGCTCTGAACACTTTCTTATTTGCAATGGTGATGGACAGGTTGATAGATGAGATTAGACAGGAGTCCCAGTGGACTATGATGTTTGTGGAGGATATTGTGATCCATATGGAGTAGGTTGAGGAGATTGTCTAGAGAGGAGAGGAATGAAGGTCAGCAGGACTAAGAATGTGTGTGTGAATGAGAGGTAGGTTAGAGGAATGATGAGGATGCATGGAATAGAGTTGGCGAAGATGGATGAGTTTAAGTACTTGGGATCAACAATTCAGAGTAATGGTGAGTGTGAAAGAGAGGTGAAGAAGTGAGTGCAGGCAGGGTGGAGTATAGTGTCATGAGTGATTTATGACAGACTGATACCAGTAAGAGTGAAAGGGAAGGCCTACAAGGGGGTGGTGAGACAAGCTATGTTACATGGGTTGGAGACGGTGGCAATGACAAAATGACAGGAGTCTGAGCTGGAGGTGGCAGAGATAAGATAAGATTTGTGTTGGGTGTGATGAAGATGGACAGGATTAGGCATCAGTATATTAGAGGGTCCGCTCAGCCTGGACAGTTTGGAGAGCAAAGCCAGGGAGGCGAGATTGCATTGGTTTGGACATGTGCTGAGGAGGAATGCTGGTTACATTGGGAGAAGAATGCTAAGGATGGAGCAGTCAGGTATGAGGAAAAGAGGAAGGCCTAATATAAGGTTTATCAGTGTGGTGAGAGAGGACATGCAGGTGGTTGGTGTGACAGAGCAAGATTTAGAGCACAGGAAGAAATGGACAATGATGATCCACTGTGCCATCCCATAATGGGAGTAGCCGAAAGAAGAAGAAAGTCAAGACTTCGTAAGCCTGTTTTCTAAGTGACCCTTTCCAAGTGGCTTTGATTATATTTCCTTTATGTACTCTTTGAAAGGAATGTCTTTACCTCTGAGGCCTAGAGGTCATTCCACTAGAGCAGTGGCTACTTTGACTGCCTTTTCTCATAGGCTGCTGTTGATGTTTGTGCTGCAGCTACCCGGTCTAATATTCAGGGTCTGTATTATGTATTCGAACCTTCAAAACTTCGAATCTCATATGTTCGACGACATATGATTGAAGTTTGAAAGATCGAATATACAATAAAAAAAAAAAAAAGAAAAGAAAAACTTACCTTAACTGTGCAAGCAGGGGGGCAAGCCCCCCTGCACCCCCCACAACCCCCCCTACTTAAATATACCAACTCTGAGACTGCATTTCAGTGCAGAAAAGGAAAATTCTCCCATTCTGTACCGTACGGTGCCGTTACATTTATCCTTCGAACTCCTGAAATGTCGATCATATGGTGTCGACCATATGACATTCAACATTTCAAGCGTTCGGTGTTCTAATAGGAACCCTAATATTCATACATTTGTGTCCTATTACAAACTGGATGTTCATCATTTTAGCGAATGTTCTCTCCTAGGGCCTTCCTAGGGTTTTCTAACTGGGGACTCTGTCAATCAGAAGAGAAAACATTGGATGTGAAAGTTATGTATTTAACAAATGATAGAGCCTTATTGTCTTCATCTGGCTGAACCATCCCTCCCTCTCTCCACGGCCACTCCAAACTGTCACTATTTAGGGAAGTGCTTCCAATTGGCCTTGCAGTCCATCTTGAAGCCAGCATTAGAAGGGTATTTTTTGTTGCCTTTTTTTCTCTGCCTACCTTCTTAGAACCTTGTTTAGATTTGATCCTTTTTTGGTGGGGTTTGTCATGGGTAAACTTGATCTGAGGAGAGATTGTAGAGCAGGGTGTTACGGGTAGGGGAAGGCAACACTCTCAGGCTGAAGATTTTAAGATGGCCGGTAGTGGATCCATGTGTTATCCGATAACCCACATGTTGAGTTAGACAGAAGAAGACAATACAGTTCTATTGTTATGGTAAGAATATTACTTGTTTTATGTTCTCAAGCAAATTATTGCATGCTCAACCCCTTATCATACTGTCTTCCAACATTTCAAAAGTAGTAATTTGACATTTATTAAAGAATGTCCTTATTTCTGTACTGAACACACTGCCAGTCTCTTCTGACTTTTCTGTGTTCTCTAATTTGTTTTGCCCTGTAAGCAAAACATTACAAAAGCACATTTTCAACTTAGTAGTACCGAGTCGCAGTCAGATATTGGTAACGTATGCATTGCTTTACTAATGAGGTGAGGAGATTGAAGCTTCATCATCAGACCCTACAAAATGTTGTTATTAAATGCACATTTCAAATATGTAAATAACTGTCATACTCATTCCACTCTTTATACTTCAGAAACAGTTTGTATTGTCCTTGACTTCCAGAGCTGGGACCCCCTTGCAAATTATGTGCATTTGATACAGGGTGATCAGTTATCTTTACTGGCACTACTTTATTTCTTTCTGCTCTTTTTGTTTGTCAGCAGCTTCAGTCTCTCTCTCTCTCTCTCTCTCATTTGTTCATTTATATGTCAAGCTGTTTCTTCTTCTCAGCTAACTCAGCCTAAAATGTGTCATCTTCAGCTTGTCTCTTTAATTCAGACTGCATTTTGAAGTGATCTGAAAGTGGGATAAGTTGATTTCTGCATAATGTGCAGTCACAGTTGTTACCTGACTTTGTTTTAATGCAGTGGACTAAATCATGGCTGCATTCAAGGTTGCTGTAATCTCATCCATAGTCATTGTGGCATGTTGAATTCCTTTGACTTACATTTTTTAATCATCTGGAACTGAATTTTTCACTCTGTAGGGCTTACTTTTACCCGTCTCCAGTTTCCTAATTACGTCTGAAAAATAAAATACACTGCTACATAGTAACCTTATAGCCACAAGGTTACACATTTTTTTAACAAAACTGTTGTGCATGTTGTACAAATTCATTTCACAGTATAGGTACACCACTGCATTTCAGTTATTTATGATAACCCACACCTTTTACCACCAGCTTATAGGTGATTGACTGGGTTATCCGATAACCCACATGTTAAGTCAGACGGAAGAAGACAATACAGTTCTATTGTCATGGAACTGTAAGAGCATTGCTGTTTCAGTTAAGAGCCAGCAACTTCTACATCCAGTTAAGCTTTACACAGACAAGCTGCAGAACAGAGTTGCAGACACTTGATCCCCAAGTTCACATTCAAGTTCACATTCAGCTTATTCTCAGGCCAGTGCCTTCCAGTCTACTAACAGTAGATAAACTTTGTCCAGGATTGTTTTCCATGTGTATGGCTGCATATGTACACACAGAGGAACACACCATGAAGAGTTAATGATATTTCTCCAATGACAACATCATGTTCAGAGTCTGTATAGTAACAGGTTGCCACTAGACAGTCCATTTTGGCATGCACATCAGGAACACAGTCACTTTACCATTAGAATAAGTTGTCCATTAAGTAGTCGCATGATAACAATAGCTTTAAGCCATCACTCTTCAAAAGGTGGTTTCCAACAATTGTGGTGTCACCAGGTCCCACATAAGCCCTTATTCTAATAAATAAAACAATCTGCATTTGAAAATAAATTAATGAAACTCTTTACTTGATAATAAAATCATCTACTTTGTAAAATTAATTGCACAAGCAGCTGTGCAGATGCATAAAGAAATACAACATAAATGGGTTTTAACAGACAGACGTCATATAGAACTCTTCATCCCAACTTATCTAGTTGTTAATTCTGTCTTCCTCTAATCTTAAAACCAAGACAGCTTACAGTAAGAAATTCCAGGTTCGAGCTTCTGTCACAGCTCTGCAGTACACTGTGTGTGTTTAAAAAAACAAGGCAAAGAATTCTGAACAAACGGTTGCGCTTTCTGCTTAAGAGTCTCAGTTTATTTATTATCTGACTTTAATTTTAAAATTAAATGTGTTGTTGTCAGTCTCTCCTTTATTCTCGCACATATGGGTCGGATCTATTGGATTTTTCTCTGCCTTATACAGAAGCTCATGGCCTCCAACTAAGCTGTTGGGCATTCTACCCTTCCCAGAATGCACTCCCCATTACTTTGGAGATGTGGTCCTTCACTGGCTCTGCGCCAAGTGAAAGTTTGTGTATAATATCTGTTAATTTCTCTATATTCTTCAAGCTTTGTTTCTTTACTCTTCCTTGTTAAACAGATAGTTAAGGTTTTTTGTACCCTTCTTATATAGTCTAACATCCGTTTTTTTTTTTTTTTTTTGTATATACGGAGTTCTATCCCCGCTTCTTTGTTTAGCTTAACAAAAGAAAAAAGTTTTTACTTCCTGGTTTAAGGTCCTTATTTTATTGATGAAAACAAACACACCCACCAGAGCAAATAACTCTCCGCTGATCTTTAAAACGTGTACTAAATCCAAGAGCGAAAAGCAAAGAGAGGCAACCAATGGACTTACAATAATCCAGTCTAGTTGTTGAAAATATATTTTAAGTCTTTAATTTTGTGCACAAGGTAAGTGCTTTCACTAACCGCTTCTTCAGACCATAAAAAAATTTTAAACTTTCAAACAGTTGCTTATAAAGCAAGCACAAAATTCATATTGGCGGTCACTATATATGTAATACGCTATATGCTGCTGAATTGCTTGTTCATCCATAAACTCATCATAATAAAGTATTTCATAAATTATTTCTTGTTTTTAAATGCTTCTTACATGGCTATAAGCCTTCATAATCTATAATCACTTATATATAATACTATGAGTTTATATATATTTAAAGAAAATGTTTCTGTTCAATATTATCTAAAGCATAAAATCTTTATACAGAGTGACAATATTTTCAAGCAAACGCTGTAACCGCATTTGGAAGCCATGATTAAACTAAATACGCATATTTATTCATGACTATTGCTAATCATGAGAATGCGTATACATTATGGACCATGCAGTGTTGAATATTACACAGTATTATCACAAATATAACCTAAACTAGACTGAGGATAAATACAAGTATTAGAATAGGCATAAGAGCTGAGGTGTGGTCTGTCAGACGTTATGATAACTATGAAAAACAGTGGGAATATTCATTCCCCTCTATCTATGATAAGGCAGCATAGATACTGACCAGGAATTACATACTCTCATAAATTCTTGTTCTATCTGATGGTAATTCGTCTGTTCCTTAATATAGGTTTAATAGATGCCCTTTCATTAAGGCCTTTGCCCTTATCTGCTCTCATTCTGATTATCCAATTAACTTCCTTACTTTCTGTAGCATTCCTAACATTTCCTTCCCTAACCCTAGGCTGATATACATCCATGACCGTAAACGTAAAGACATGATCATTACCATTCAACTGTGCATGTTTAGCTAAAGCATTGTTCTCATATTTTATTCTGATAGCATAAAAATGTTCTCTGATTCTATTTCGGAAAGCCCTATCGGTTTTACCGACGTAGAAGGGGGAACATTTCTGACATGTGGCTAAATAAACCACATGGATAGAGCTACAATCTGCTGTCACTCTAAAATGAAAAGTTATGCCAGTGTCTGGATGTAAAAATCTATCACCTATATTAATATGAGAGCAGCAATTACAACTACCACATGGATGGGTCCCTATATAATTCTCTGTTTTTGATTCATCCGTTAAATTACATCACATTCTCTTAAGGTTAGGTTTATTCTTAAACTGATATTTTGGTTTATCACCCACTATATTCCTTAGATCAGTGTCTGTAGTAAGAATACGCCAATGTCGTTCTATGACTTTTATAGTATCCTGATTATCTATTGCATAAAACATTGGTATTTTCAGTTTACTAGTCATGGCGAATAATTTACGCAACTAGTAAATCCGAATGCATTTGTTAGTTTTTTAAATCATAGGTTAATATTTTGTATAAGTATTTAGGATAGTTAATTGGTATTAGCCAGATAATGATTATTATATAATGTTTTTAAAAAAATCTTTTAAGTAAAGGGTATATATATATATATATATATATATATGAGTGTGCTTTTAAAAGCTAATTGTATAATTGTTTTTGTATCACATGCTTGCTTTATAAGCAACTGTTTGAAAGTTTAAATTTTTTTTATGGTCTGAAGAAGCGGTTAGTGAAAGCGCTTACCTTGTGCACGAAATTAAAGAGACAAAATATATTTTCAACAACTAGACTGGATTATTGCAAGTCCATTGGTTGCCTCTCTTTGCTTTTCGCTCTTGGATTTAGTCCTTATTTTATTGATCAGAGTCCATTGTTTTTTTTTTTTTTTTTTACGGCTTCTCTGTTCTTTTTCTACCTTTCCGATATATATGCAAAGGGGTTTGCTGAAGGAACTATCAGATACCCTACAAGGAGCTGTGGCTGACAAAGTAGCCTCTCAGCTTGCCACGATAAATTTGGTTCTCAACTCCTCCATGAGACTGATTTCTTATGCAGTGGATGGAGTGAGTAGAGCAGCAGGCTCAGGCATTTCTATTAAGAGGCAGGCCTGGATGTGACTTTGCGATTTCGTTGAGCCCTTCAAGTCTTCCTTTGTGAATGCCCCCTTTGATGACTCATCTCTGTTTGGGTCCAAAGTGAAAGAAACACTCACCATATGTGAACAAAAAGGCAAGACCTTGTCTGCCATTTGAGTACATTTTCCACTCCGACCAGACCTTATCCCAAAGACCAAAAAGGTAGTGGAAAAATGTGTTTCCAAAAATATCAGTAGTCTTTCCAGGACACAGGGTGAAAGTTCCCCCAGAGGCAGAAGAGGGAACAGTAATGGAAGATGCCACCCGTGTGGCAGGGGAGGCCTGCAGAATCAGGGCTGTAGAGATTCTTTGGTAAGCCTTTTCAGTGCTCCTGAAAAGAGGCCCGTTTGCTCACCTCTTGAGGCAATAGGGGGTCAGTTGTCTCTGCACCCATAGGCCTGGCTATACATTACAAATGACAAATGGGTACTTCAGATAATATCTATAGAGGTTATTTCATCCACTTCATTCACCCCCTTCCTCAAAACAAAATAATCTCTTATGTACCACCCAGTCAATGGGTTCAAGCAACCACACGTACAAAAGTTGATAAAAGGGTCATCCAAGATGTCTTCTCAGACCAACAAGGATTCGGAACTTACTCAAGATTCTTTAGTGCCAAAGAAAACTGAACTGGAGACCTATACTGAATCTCAGCAATCTAAACAAATCTATCAAAAAGAGCAAGATTTGAATGGTCACTTAACAGTGTATTCTTTCTTTTGTAGAAGACGATTAGTTATGCTTGATAGACCTTCAGGATGCGCACTACCATATAAAGATGGACAAACGCTCCAGAAGGCATTTGCACTTTCAGCTGGGAACCAGTTATTACCAATTTTGTGCTCTGCCCTTTGGTCTCACTACTGCCCCCTGAGTGTTTACCAAAAGCATGGCAGTGGTTGCGGCTCACTTGAGACGTCAAGGATTCAGTGTGTTTCCATATCTAGATGACTGGCTCTTAACCGCCATGACCAGGCATCAACTCTTGTGGGCAGCAGCAGCAACTATTAACCTTTGCTGGCATCTAGGAATCACCATGAATTTTGAAAAATCTGTGCTAGAACCCCGTCAAAATCAGACTTTCATAGGCGCACATTTAAAAACAAGAAGGATGATAGCAAAATTTCTACCTGACAGAATTGGTTCTTTGAGAAATTAAGTAAAGATTTTTATTCACCAGAAGAGGGCACCTGCATAATTAGTGCTGCAAGTCTTGGGAGCAATGGCAGATTCAGTAATACTAGTACCTCCAGCCTGCCTTCATATTAATCCTGCAGTTGTCGATCCAATGGTCCTTTCTAGAGCTACCAATGCCTCACGAGGTCCTGATTACTGATGTATGCAAAAAGATCTTCATTGGTGGATTTACTCTGACCAAGTCAGTCAAGGTCGCCCGTTTATACCCATTCAGTCCCAGACCACATTGACCACAGACGCCTCACAGATAGGGTGAGGAATCATTATCTGGAAAGGACAGTTCAAGGCACCTGGTTTCACCACAAGGTCCATCTGCATTTAAATGTTCTAGAGATGAGAGCAGTGCTTTTAGTGCTGCAAGCCTTTCAAGACTCTCTCCTTCAGGGAACGATAGCAGTCCAGTCAGACAGCATGGCAGTCTGTTACATCGACAAACAGGAAGGACCAGATTGTAACCTCTTTGTCAGGAAGCCCTCAGAGTTTGGCAGTGGGCGATGTCTTCCAATCACTTTCTGGTAGCAGTGTACATTCCGGGGAAATCCAACGTGATAGCAGACAAGCTCAGCAGGGCAATTCTGATGCCTCATGAGTAGTCCCTCAAGCAAGAAGTTGCAGAAAAGACTTTCCAGAAATGGGGTCAGCTTTGCTGCGATCTTTTTTGCATCACCCACGAACAACAAATGCAGGGGCTACTTTGCCCTAATCTCCCCACAGGGGGAGTCGCCAAGCGATGAACTGGTAAACGATTGGCCCCAGAGACTTCTATGTGCTTATCCTCCAACCCCCTTGATTCCCAAAGTATTGCAGAAAGCAACTGTGTTGGAGAGAACAATCATCCTCATTGTCTCTTATTGGCCCTGACAGATTTAGTTTCCCTTTCTTTGGCCTCATCTTCAGGAAGATCTATGGATTCTGTACCCAGTTCCAGACCTACTTTCACATCCACAAGGGATGGTTCTTCCAGAAAATCTAAAATTGACAGCATGGCTGCTCCAGTTCCAATGATAGCCAGGCATGCTCTTTCATCTTTTCCAGTGAGATGTCTGCATTTCACTTTCTTCACATAAATCTTCCACACAGAAACTTTACAGAAGCAAGTGGAAAAGGTTTGTAGTGTGGGCCACAGATGAAAATGTTGATCCCTTTACTGCTCCACTACAATGCATTCTGCATTTCTAGCGAAACTTTTAAACAAAGGTGCTGCTGCAGCCACTTGTTAGAGTTCAGTTAGCTGCCATTTCCAATTATCATCTAGGAGAGAATGGCTCTTCTGTCATGTCACATAAGCTTTGTAAGACCTTTTTGAAATGTATTTTGTTGGGGAAATCACCTTATAAAAGTCCTTTTCCTTGGGATTTGAATTTTGCATTATCTCATATTATTCATTCACCATTTGAACTTTCAGCAAATTATGATTTAAAATTCTTTAGTTGGAAAACAGTTTTTCTGATGGCTATTACTTCAAAAAGAAGAGCATCTGAATTTCAAGCATTATCTATAAAGTCTTCTTCTTTGCTTTTTCATAAAGACAGTTTCTTTACGAACTAACCCTTAATTTCTGCCCAAAATAGTTTCTTAGACTAATCCAATCAATCCATTGAACTGCCATTTTTTCCCCGAATTTCCAAAACAAAAGAGAGTATCTGTTGCACTTGTTAGATGTTCACAGACAATTGCGTTTTTACTTGCACAGAACAAAGGATTTCAGAAAAACGGATCAGTTTTCTTTTTCTGAAACAAGAAAAGGTTTACCAGTTTCCAAAGTTACCTTGTCAAAATGGCTTACTGATTGTATTGCTTTTATTTATAAAACCCAAAATATACAATTACCTCAACCAGTCAAAGAACATTCTACCAGAGCTGTGGCTACTTCAGCTTTTCTGGCCAGAGAATCTTCAGACAAAATAGCACAGCAGCTACATGGTCAAACCCCCATACTTTTATTACTTATTACAAAGTGGATTTGGCCTCCGGGGGTAGAGATTTTTTTGGATCAGTGGTGCTGAGGAATATTCTCCCATGAGCCACCCAAGATTCAGGTTGCTAGGGCCGCTGTCCCATATGTGAGAATAAAGGCGTGATTGACAACACACAAAGAAGTTGTACGTTCCATGTGTACTGTCCATCTTCACCTTTATTCTCGCAATCCACCCACCAGCCCCCTTCCTAGACTCCTGGAATAATGGGTAACACTAAAAATACCTTCAAAGACACCTTGCTACATGAGATGTTTCTTTGAGTTGTTGACTATTATTTCTGTCTTCTATATAACTATGGGCTGCTTTTATCGGGCAAACAAGATCTGAGGTAATGGGGAGATGCATTTCGGGAAGGGTAGAGTGCCCAAGAGCTTAGTTGGAGGCCACAAGCTTCTGCATAAGGTCGAGAAGGATCCGATGGATCAGATCCGACCCATATGTGAGTATAAAGGTGAAGATGTTCAACACACATGGAATGTTATGGTAAGTACATAACTTTTTTTTCCTGTTTCCACAACTGCATAACTCCTGGGGGAAGTGCATCCAAATATGATGATGCATTCTCTAATGAGGAATAGCACTTTTAAGGACCACTTGCTGTGTACACTTTAAAAGCCAGTTTAACTTTCTAACAACTGCTACGTTTCCACTGAAAACGACATTTTCTGTACAGTTCATGTTTATTGCATTCTTTAAAGTTTACTTGCTGTAAGAGCTGGGATGATTTAACGTCCAGAATTGAAGTGGCAGCACGACACTGCAGCCCTGCCTTAAGTTCTTAAATATTTTTATTTGCTTTCCATATAAAATAGTTTAGTGGATGAAGTTGTGTGATCACATTTTATGATATTTTTAGGGTTTAAGTTGGTTTGAGCTTTGTGGAAACTTTTGGATCTCGCTCTCATCTCTTGCAGGAGTGCGTATTTGAGGCTAATCTTCCTCAAATGCTGGCATACCATTTAGTAGTCAAATTTGAATGGAGTGAAACAGAGACTCATTCAATGTTTACAGAGGAATTGGGTAGCTTCAAGGCTGTACATCTGCATGAGGGAATGATTCAAATCCTGACTCATCCTGGAATGTTACTTTTTAAGGTTTTGGTCTTGCTGTTGTGAATTCAATTTATGCATGCAGTATTTGTGTTGGACATTTTTTTTTTTTGTCATTGGATTTTTTGTTCAGAGATATTATTGATGTTTATGGAGAGTAAGTTCTGCAAGTCTTTTGCTCAACAGACGAGTCTTTCTTCTAGAACATCCTCTTTATTTGGTGTACATAGACCATTGATTTGCACTGTACAGTTGGAAGAGTTCAATTCTGGTTGCTAATCTATATCTAATTCTCAAGGTTTGGAGTCATTGATGCCTTTGTGTTGGACATGCTATATGTTGCTATCAACTGCATATACTTCCTTGTTGTCCTTGGAAAGCACAGTTTAAATCATGGGTGCTGCTTATGTCTTTTGAATATTGGATTTAGCTCGGACTTCTATTTTTCTTGGGTGGGAGGTAAACTTTTGTGTTTGCTCTGATCACCACCATCTTTCCAAGACTCATGACAATTTTTCCGCTCATAGTGAACTTCATCTGGATGCTGTCTTATCTGCAGTTTTTGCAGTTATCTACCTCTGAATGGATATAATGGACTTTGTTCAATAATGTCATTGAACTTGTGTGTGGTGTTTTGCTGTTGAACAACTTCATGTAGCCAGTGGTGTAGCTACTGGGGGGGGGGGGTCTGCCCTGGGCAGCACTTTTTGGGACTGTCACATTTAATTACAAAAATCTGTACTTTCTCCTTGAAGCACAGGGTCCCGTAGCATCAGCGTCTGTGCATGTGTTGGGTATGCACAGACGTCCTGTTCTTCCTGGACGCCAGTGCTATTTAAAATGCTGTGTTTACAAGTGTTCAACTTCCTGTCGGATTGATTCTTCCCATTTGAAATTGCTGCTTCAGGTAAGGGAATTTAGTTTACTGCTGCTGCTTTTTAGTGTGTTTAATTTACAGCAGTTTACGGGGGGGGGGGGTGTCTGTGTGTGTGTGCGTGTGTGTGTGTGTGTGTGTGTGTGTGTGTGTGTGTGTGTGTGTGTGTGTGTGTGTGTGTGTGTGTGTGTGTGTGTGTGTCTGTGTGTGTGTGTGTCTGTGTGTGTGTGTGTGTGTGTGTGTGTCTGTGTGTGTGTGTCTGTGTCTGTGTGTCTGTGTGTCTGTGTCTGTGTGTCTGTGTCTGTGTGTGTCTGTCTGTGTGTGTCTGTGTGTGTCTGTGTGTGTCTGTGTGTGTCTGTGTGTGTGTGTGTGTGTGTCTGTCTGTCTGTGTGTGTGTGTGTGTCTGTGTGTGTGTGTGTGTCTGTGTGTGTGTGTGTCTGTCTGTGTGTGTGTGTCTGTCTGTGTGTGTGTGTCTGTCTGTGTGTGTGTGTGTCTGTCTGTGTGTGTGTGTGTCTGTCTGTGTGTGTGTGTGTCTGTCTGTGTGTGTGTGTGTGTGTGTGTGTGTGTGTGTCTGTCTGTGTGTGTCTGTCTGTCTGTGTGTGTATAAAATGCCCCAGGTAGGTAGGTATACCTGGTGGGTTAGTTACTCAGGCTCAAACCCTGTACTGTGGGTACAAGGTGCAAGAGCCTGAATTCTCTACCCATACCACCACTTGTTTATGATTCAAGGAGTTGACTCTGTAGCTCTCAACTGTCCAGATTTTCACAGAATGTTCAGCTCATACTTTTGGCCTGTTCCTCTTAAAATTTGTGGTTTTCTGGCAGTTCAGTGAGAAACGAATTCGCTAAATAATGATAGCCATATAAGTTTCAGTTTTCCTATCTTTCAGAAAATGCATAGTAACACACATTTTATTCTATCAACTTTCTTAGATTATACAAGCATTGTTTAAAATGTGTCCCTCACCCAATAAATATTGGCCTTTTTCCAGATTTCTTGTGTTGCAAAGTTGAGAGAGATGAGTATCAAATGGATTTTACAAGTAGCTGAGAGCTTCAGGAAAAGACTAGTTTAGTGCTCCTTACGCCAAGTCTATTTGCATTGTTATTAGCACAACAGGTAGTATACTTGCTTTTGATACAGAAGGCTGTGGGTTCTACTAGGGGGAGTATGTAGATGGATTGCTGATACTGTACTGTTTTGTATTTTAAAGGGGGCGGATGCTGCAGTTCTGAGAGTGTCCTCCTTTGTAGTAGATACCTAGTAACTACAAAACTGTTATCAGTTTGCCATCTATTCCCTATTGCAATATTATTAGCTTATTTTTTAATGAAACATAGGCAATGTATTCTTTAAGGGAAACAGGCACTTTATTTGTAGATTAAACCATGAAATATAAAGTTGTTTGCTAGCATCAACCTGTACATTACAGATCTCTTTAATGTGGAATTATTTAATGACTTACCTTTGCAGAGATTCTGCATATTTACTGATATTGGTGGATTGTAACGACAGAAGTTTGAGTAGACTTTTATGATGCAAATTAATTGGACAGTTTTGTCATTATTGGTTCATACATTTTGTTTCATTGCTTACTGAAAAAATGTTCAAAACAATAGCTCTAACAAGTGTGCTTTATTATACAACAAATATAATTTAATACAATCAGGAAGGTGAATCAAAGAACACATGTATGTTTGCATGGTCTTAAATATGTTTGCAAGGGGCCTATGATTTGAAAACAGCACAAAGGTGAACTTTATTCCCCACCGGCCAGGTGCATTTTCTTTGAATGTGGGTTTCAGTGAATGTGAGCTTCAAGGGCAAAGAAGTTTTAATGCCAAGTCTGTTTTCATAGTGAGACTGGATTGCTTTGTTTAGCAGATGCCTATCAGTGTTTGTGCTATAAAATTTAAATAAAAGTTTTAAATGAAATCCAAGTAATCATTGTAGAAGTAAAGCAGTATGCACATACAGTGTTTATGGTAAATGGAGAGAAATAGCCAAGTAATGAGACACTGAAATGGCTGCGAGGGGGAGGGCTGTGTATGGGTTGGGTCCCATTTGACCATGATTTAGTGAGGGGGGAGGAGGGTGGCAAGCTCAAAAACAGCCCCGGGCCGCACAAACTCTAGGTACGCCAGTGCATGTAGCTTAGGGCATTGTACCTTTATTTGTATGTCATTCGTTGCTCACTTTTGGTTCTTGCCATGACAGCAGTTTGAATACATACTTGGTGTACACTTCCCAGAGGAACTTTGTTCTTTCAGTGTTTACTGTTTGTGCCTACAGTATTTCTACTCTGCTTTTTGTTAGTAGAATTTTCCTGTGATTAACACTTGCTAATAAGGAGGTATGGTTTGTAATTGTTTACAACAGATGCATCTCTTATTAGAAGCAATTGCTTCATTTTGTATCTGAGGACAATGCATTTTTAGATTTTCTGTAGCTTTATTCATTAGTGCCTGAATTGCATACATTAACTATTTGCTGAAATACCAGTTATACTCGTATTTTTGCACCAGTACATCACTGGTGGTAGGAGTATACTTCATAATTACATATTATGTCACACTTTCAGCATACCAAGGTTTGTAATAGTTGTTACAGTGCATAAGTGGCAGTTGTACACTTGGCATCTAACCTACCAAGTTAATTATCACCTGCAGTGGTGACAGATTTGTACTGTTCATTTTAATATTTTAAATTAACACTTGTACCTTTAACTGTAGTGTACTTAAAACTTCTTATAGCTATAGTGCGCAAGTTGTGCAGTTGACAATTAACTTGAGAAGTTAATCAATATCCAACTTCTCTGTGATGCACGAGTGCACTAGTGGCAAGTTTGTGCACAGCACCACAACATTTTGTTATATGGCTTTGTATCTCACAGCAAATAACATTTGTGCTTAATGGTGTACCTCTGCAAATAACATTTATACCGCTACCGTGTGCCACTGACCCTCCAGTTCTTGTCATCCCACATTAATAATCTATGCAAATAGAAGCTCCCTGTGTGTAATATCAACAGTTTCTAAATATCTGCTTTTGTTTCCTGTATCATATTCGGCCTGTTTTCTGACAGTGGCGTATATGCCACATCTGACAGTGAAGTATATATGTAGTAATCGTCACATCTGAACTGTAGTCACCGTCACCCCTGTCCTGGTCCCACACACACCAGACATTTCATTGATACTGTGTACATATAGGAATATCACACTGCAGCTTATACTTTAAGCATTCCCTTTCATTCTGGGTATTTTATCCATTCCAAATCAATGATAAACTAGGTAGCACCAGCTATTCCATAATTTGCCCCCTGCATTTCCTGTCTTTGTTTTATTTATACCAGAAATACTATTGAATGGTCAGTATTTTAAGTATAAGACACCACTATATCTTTGTTAAAATTAGAGCAATGTGTCAACTCCAAATATACATTAAATCCAAATTTATATCCTCTTGCTTAACTTTTTTGCTGCTGTTGTCTGTCTTACCAAAGACTGAGAATTAGTGCAAAAATAAGTACAGATTTTTTCAACCGTTTGTGCTCCAATACATTACCTCCTGGTTAAACTGGATAATTTCTGGAAAATAATTTATTAAATAGGTGTCAGTAGCACCCCAACTAAACAATACACAAGTTTATTTAACATTTTCACCGATTTTTCTCATTATTCTTTTTTATGCACCCCCCTTCAGGACCTTGCTCGATGGCTCCACTACTAACACCCAGTTGGCCCATTTGCTCTGAGGACATAGAGCCAGACATTCCTGAGCTTTGCAAGATACAGCCCATTCTTTACCCCCTGGCAGTTCCAATCAATCCTTTCATTGCCTGGAAGAGTGTATAGTGGTAGTGAGTGGGTCAGTTAATTGTCGTGCATAACTCATTCACTTGACTCCTCACTGTAGTCTCCATCTTTTTGTTTAAGGCAAACAGAACTCCTGCAGTACTAAAACGCTGTCCAAAGCCAAGATTCTTTTTGAACTACACTCACTTACCTGGTCTTTGTTCTTTAATCAATCCTATAATGGCAAATGCTTCCTCTGTGAAGAAAAATAAAGCTGTTCCTGTATCAAAACAAACATTTGTAATAAAGTAATGCAGCATAGACATCTTTCTTAACCTTTGAAAAAACTGCCTTTTTAACAGTAAAATATGCAAAAAAATATTAAGAAGTAAATAAGCCCTGCTATAAACACCCAAGCATTCTTAGGGTTTTTAAATACATTGTAGTTCTAGACACTAATCCACAAAATACATTTTGCAGATGTATAAACCTAAATATATAAAACGACTATGTAGCCAATGCCTTGGCCAAACACATTTACAACCCAAAGCATCAGTTTAAATATATGGTGATAGATAAGGTCGAGGAGGACAGAAGAGGGGGCTATGGAACCTTTACTTAGAAAAAAAAAGGCGTTGTTATGGCAAATTGAGCTGAACGCCAATAAGTGGTCAGGCATTAATGAATATTGTTCCATTTCATGTTTATTGAAACTGAAAGCATTGGATAGGTAGTCCCAGTCTTTACAAGATAGAACAACTTTTTAGGACTTTGATGATATTACTTATTTATTCGATAGTTTTGAACTGATTTATGGATACTATGAATTGCTATTAAATAAATAAGATTGTATGGGAAATGGATTTTAATATGTATGAGGCGGAGGTGTTTAGTCCAGTCACCAATTGGAAGGAACGTGGGGGTATTTAAATCACACTAAGTTTTTAACTAATGTCACAAGTTCTATATTATCGAACAAAAGCGCATATGTTTTATATTGTATTTTAGTTGTGAATTAAACCTGTTGAACATTTGGTGTGTCCTTTTTTCAACATCACTCCAGCAGTCAGTGGTTTATTTTCTGTTAGTTTTGTTTAATTTTTTTTGTTTTCCATTGCTCTGGATGAAGTTGGTTTCTCATCTGCAGTAGCACAGTATAACAGAAATCTGTGTATGGAGCTTGTTGGCAGAACATTATAGGTAAAATGGAGGGTCTTGTAGCCTTGGAGACTTTCAGATGCTGAGCTGACTGAAGGCCTGCAGCTTATTCCTCTGTCTTCGGTTATAGGTACATATATTTGTTTTGTTTGACATGAAAAGTAAATTGCATTTGATTTGTGCTCTCTAGTGTTAGTATCCAGCAGGGGAGAGTGTGTTCTCAATTTTGTTTTATTGCTGAAAAGCCGGTATCTTTAACCTTTCGTCCGGTGCACTACTCATTTTAAAATCCTGGACTTGTGTTTGTTAAACAGAATGTAGTTTGTGGAATTCAGTTGAGTGCTTGAGATGCAATGTTTCTGTGACTGTCTGTTCCTTTGGTAGCTCATAATGCTTCTGTAAGGCTTCAGATCTTTCCTAATTAACCCTTCAAATTGAAAATATTCAAAGGAGTCATAGAGTTCCTGTTGTCCATTAGGTCACTGTTGCAGTTTGCCTAACTTAAGGGGCTTCTCTGCTTGGGATCCCTTCTGTCTGGCCAGTCTTCATGAGCTCAGGTTCCTTTGCCCAAGTGTGGCACATGCCCAGTCCTGTGTACATTGCGGCATACTGGTATAAGTGTGACATACATCCACACTTTATTCAGAATTCACTTACACCGGTTTTATATGCAGACATCTTCAGTTTGAGCTCAGGTTGATAAGTACCCAGTCTGAGACTTGATTTTATCTTAATTGGCTGTATTGTGTATTTTTGTACTGAGGCATTTTGCTTGGTATTGATTTTCTTATGTCTAGCATGAAAAAGGGAAAGTGTTATTTAGGTAGGCAGATGCTTTATAGAGGACTGCTGCACTAGCTGCATTTTTTGAGGGCATAACATGACATCCATAATGGTGGCATCTAGAAACAGGCTGCATAATCTTGGCTTCAAATGTTTTGAGGTACTAGCTTGCTCCACCATATCATCGGGATAAGGTGAGCAGAGACCTAGATCGTGGATCAGAGACCTCACATCCCCAGTAGGTGAGAGGTGACCAGTCCCTGTGAGATGCATTCTCAGTCCCTGGACTAGCTACATCTCTCCTGCCCTCTGATGATGCCCTCCCCCCCGGAGGCTACCATGGTTAATTAAAGACCTTTGCATTAGATACCCAGTCTAGGGGGTAGCAAAGAAGAGCACCTCATGAAATCTTGGAAGGGGAAAGGTGATATCCACAAAGTTTTTGTAAGGGAAGAGATGAAGGGTTTTGGCAAGCAGTTCCAAATTGCAGTATCAGGACCCACATCCTTTAGAACAGATGTCCCCTTCAAAAAATTATTTAGAAGAAAAGTATATCCACCCCAACTCTTCACTGTCTTACAAAAAGAGCAGGAACCATAAGAACCCTCCTCCCATTCTGAAAATAAACTGAGTAGAAAGATGTATCCACAATACACTGACTGGGAGAACTAATTTATTCCTGGCAGATTTCGTTTCCCCTATGATTGTAAAGATACCATCTCTTCTGACTCTGAAGAAATAAATTTAGTGAAACACTTTTCAGACTGAAGCAATTCTTTTAAGTGGGAAGGCAAGGAGGCCTTTGATACTCGAAAGAGATACTTTAGGTGTATGGCTGTATAACCTTGTCTCCGGAGCCCTGGAAAATGTCATGGTTGCATTACAGGCCTGCGACTCCCAACCACCTGACCCCATGAAACGAGATGGATTCTACAGGGTGCAAGATGCAAGTAAATACCTTATCAGAATTTAAGTAGCTGACTGTTGTGGAATCCATGGACTCTTGACAGGGTGTCAAAGACAGTACCTACACCCATCTCTCTGGATAATAAGGAAAAAGCAAAGCCCTGGGCAAGTCTGGCAAGAAGGTTTGCTTTTATGCCCCCTTGTCCTTCATGACTATAAACTTCTGAATGCATTTGAGTAAATTCCTGTTGCCCTTCTCAGACTAAATGTGATACAAAATTGGGAAAATGTCAGGCACAAAGTTTAGGGGGAAAACTGGTTGAACTCTCCCAGACAGCTTGCACAAGTCACCAGACACCAAACACACAGTCAAGTGTGGGTGTGATACAGTAGATGCAGCATCTAAAGCTGCTGCCACTGACAGTGTTATAAGAAGGTATTCCTGATTAACATTGCAACCGTTACTCGAAGATGTCAAGGCACAGCTCTTCAGTGCTTTATTTGACAGGGGCCTGCTTTTTCAGTTCTCACCTCTGAGGTTTAGAAAGATGAGAGAAGGGGCAAGATTATGATGGGGGGTGAAGTAGTTTTCACATTTCCACATACCCAGATATAACGGGAATCACCCCTCCAATCCTAAAGAGAAGGCAGGGGTATAATAAAGGGAAGCTGGGATGTTGGAATATAAAAGCCCATTAATTTTAGAGAGCAGCAATAACTTTATAGTGCTCCCTCTTCTACCTACCACCCCACCTCCCACCCCCACCGTGGCCCTCCTTTGTCCACTTTCCAAGGTAATACTCAGATTGTCTTACTTCTCTTTACTTGGGAAAGCTCAGACTCTAGGTACTAAAGATATTCAAGGAAGGATACAGGCTGTTGTGGGCCAGCCGACCTCATCTTTCAGGCATTCATAACATCCACAGTGGAGAGGAGGAGTTTATTCTGCCAGCTTTCTCAGACCTCCTTATTCAGGAGATCATTAAGGAGCTACTTTGTCCTCAGCAGAACAAGGGGTTTTCCTCCAGCATATTCTTAATCCCAGGGAAGGAGAGCAGTTGTAGGTGTACTTTAGATCTTTCAAGGCTCAACACTTTCCTAAACATACCCAAGTTCATCATAACACTGCAGTCCCTACTACCCTTCTTGCACCTAGAGGCATGGTTGGTAATCCTGGACTATAAAGATACTTACCTATGCATCCCCTTCCACAAAGATCACAAATGTTTAACTCTCCACAAAGAATCTGAGTAATGCTGTCAGTTTACCTCACTGCCCTTTGAGCTCTCCACTGCCCCAGGTGTCTTCACAAAGTGTCTGGCCATGACCATTGCCTGTTGCAGACTACAGAGCATCTGTATTTGTCCTTAAGTGGATGACTGCCTATTCCAGATAGGAAGTACTTGAGGCCCTACCATTCACCAGGGACATACAGCGAGCACTGTTCACCCCAACCTTCAGAAGTTGTGCCCGCTGCCAGTTCAGAGTGGTCTTTTTGAGAATCCTGTGGACACTTCTAACTAGAAAGCATTTCATCCACAGGACAAAGTAGAAAACTGATAAAAATACTTCCTACACTTGGCAACATAGAAGCTGGCCACAGCCAGGGAATTTCAAAGAGCATTAGACTTCATGGCATCCACCAACCTGATGATTTCCCATGCTAGGCTCCAGCTGCAGAAAACCTAGTGATATGTGAGGTCTGTTTGAATATACCCCCTAAACCAGCAGGTACCCATCGTCTCATTGGTACCAGAGGAACTCCAGTGGGCCAGTCAGATCAGTCTAATCTGTGGGGTCCCCTTTATACAAGCGACACCCACCCAGACCACCAAGCAAATGCCGTGGACTTTCCTTGAGGGCATTCTTCCTGGATATTAAAGTCCTGGGGGACCTGGTCACACCTGGAGAGAAAGAAACAAATCAACATCAAAGAAATGCTGCCTCTCATCCAGGACGTAAGGGTGTATAGACGCATGTGAACAAAAGGAACACTGTAAACAGTGACAGACATCACCACTATATTGTGGTACATCATCAAGTGAGGAAGAAGAAATTTTACCAACTCTGTCAACTAGCAGTGAAACCTTGGGATCTGGCAGTCCAACACAAAATGTCCGCTCAAACCTGTTTATTGTAGTGGACTAGCTGAACAGGACAAAGGCAGACCCTCACAAGTGAATGTTACACTAGGAGGTCTTCCTTCTATAATAGTGCACAAATGGAATGTTCCTCAGATGGATCTTTTAGAATCCTTTAAAGATTACAACTGGTTAACTTTTACTTAAGAAACCTTTGCAAAGAGGCTTGGGCAAGAGATGCCTTTTCCATTACGTGGACAAGGTGGTGTGTTTATGTCTTTCCGTCAGTACTCCTGATAACAAGTGTAATTCTAAAGGTGAGAAAGGGAAAGACTCTGGCTGCTCTTGATTATACCCCTCTGGCCCACACATACATGGTTCTCCCTAATTTTTGGAAATGGCAGGGAGGGACTTGCTAGTTGCTACCTGACATGGTAAACTTTCTAAGATAGTACAAGGAGTCTTTCATACACCTCAATCTGCAAAGCTCACAATATGGATCATAGAATCTTGATTCCCTTTTGGTACCAGTGCTTTGAGGATATGCTTAACTTTATCAGAGTACCAAGAAAGCCTGCCTTTAGGAGGTCTTTTGTATCCAAGCAGAATAAGTTTCCCATTTGGTCCAAGGATAGAGTCCAGGTTGCATCCAGTGTGGGCTGCCTCTGCTCCTCCAGTACGTTGGTGATCTACTGAAGGTAGGACTGGCATAGTTCTGTTAATGTTCACCTCTTTGCCATTTGTACTGGTCTCCCACTGGATTCACCTTTCAAGGTCAGATAATTCCTCAAGGGGGGTGTCTTCACATCAGGCTACTCAGTAGGAGGTTGGCCACCGCTTGGGATGTCAATTGTGGTGGAACGGCTGACATTTTGAGCCAGCAAACCTCCTCACTCTAAGTTGCTAACTTCGAAGCTAGCCTTACTAATGGCCCTTAGCTCAGCTAGATGGGTGTCTCATCTGCAGGCCTTTATGCATGTGTGTACATGTGTACCACCTTTTTTAGTCTTTCACAAAAACAGGGTGAACCTTAGAGTTTACTTTCAGCCATGTTATCCCCCTCCCTGTATTTTTCTTACCTGTATTTTTTTCCTAATCCTTAAAATATGGAGGAAGGAAAACTGCACTCCCTGGATGTGCAACAGCCAACTGAGATTCTATCTGGATACGACTGAAGAGTCTGGAAGGATAAGCTAGTTGTTCATCTCTCTAGCAGAATAGAAAAAGGGACTAGAGTCTCTTTCTCAACATAGGTAAGATTTGGAAGCTGACAGTCACGTTGAAAGGTGACAGTAGCAGAACTACTGTTACCACTCTGGCTTTCATACATGGAGTCCATTCCCAGTCCGCATTAGAAGCTACCACTTGGATATCTGTTTACACCTTTCTAAGCATTAGAAGTTGGGATAGCCATTCTAAGGCCAGGGCTGGATTTGCCATTACTATCCTGCAGGGTATCCTGAGTAATTATCACCCCTGTGCTTCTAGAACTTAGGCAGAATGTGTTGTGGAAGTCATCTCGGAAGTGAAGAATACTGCAACAGTGACCTTAATGATGAACATATGGTAAATTACCTACACAGCTTTAATAAGCGTAGATGCTGGAATAGATCACTGTTGCAGTACTGCGCCCCCACCACCACCTTCCCCTCTAAAGAGACTCCTGTCAATGTGCAGTTAGTGGCTGTGGCTTCGGTTCATAGTTATTTACTAGGCTGATGACCACAAGGGCCTTTTTAACCCTAGCCATGCATCCCAAATCTGTGACAAGTTCTTGTACCCTTTATAAGTGTAATCAGGGGCATGGGAGATGAAACATTTACAAGCAGGGTGCTAGTGAATGAACCATTTACAGGCTGCCTATGTCCATTAGAGACATAGGTGCCAAGCCAGGGATTAATTTCCTGTTCCCCATCCAATTGCCCAAGTTAAACTTGAATTGGATTAGGGAGAAACTCTGCTTCATATGGATGGGGAGCCTGTTCCCAGAGATGGGGTAGTCTCTGGGATACATACCTCTCTCTCCAGCAGGTCCTATTTATATCACAGGCAAGGTTTTAAAATGGGTATTTCTGATGCTGTTTGTTTTACAGATATGCAGGAGGTCCATCAGAGTGGGATCTGACATTGCCCTGTATGCCAGGCATAGATCTTCCCTCAACAGCCTGTAGGAGACAGACAGGGTTGTCCTAACTTTTCTTTTTGAATTACTCTTTGTCCTAAAGGGACTGCCTATAACTTTGATCTGGGATTACTTTCTAAGAACAGTGCCCTGGTTTGGTCTCTAAACTTGCTTTAAAGATGGTGTGGGCGTATATCTCATTTTTACTGGAATGTTATGACATGCTCTGGGCCAGGTGTACACCAGGCTTGGTGGAATGAAGAATGCTGGACTGTAAGGACTCTGTGGAAAAATCACAGAAGTAAGGAATACTGCAGCAGTAATCTATCTGAACATCTGCTATTATGGTAAATTGCTATACAGCTATAGTTTCAGGTCATGAAGAGAGGACATTTACTTATTTCAGTCAAAGTTGTTTGAAGAATATTGCAGGGCGTATATCTCATTTTTACTGGAATGTTATGACATGCTCTGGGCCAGGTGTACACCAGGCTTGGTGGAATGAAGAATGCTGGACTGTAAGGACTCTGTGGAAAAATCACAGAAGTAAGGAATACTGCAGCAGTAATCTATCTGAACATCTGCTATTATGATAAATTGCTATACAGCTATAGTTTCAGGTCATGAAGAGAGGACATTTACTTATTTCAGTCAAAGTTGTTTGAAGAATATTGCAGGGCGTATATCTCATTTTTACTGGAATGTTATGACATGCTCTGGGCCAGGTGTACACCAGGCTTGGTGGAATGAAGAATGCTGGACTGTAAGGACTCTGTGGAAAAATCACAGAAGTAAGGAATACTGCAGCAGTAATCTATCTGAACATCTGCTATTATGGTAAATTGCTATACAGCTATAGTTTCAGGTCATGAAGAGAGGACATTTACTTATTTCAGTCAAAGTTGTTTGAAGAATATTGCATTTTTATTTCAGAGGTGTAGATTCCATTGTTAGGCTTACATCCTTCTGTCCCTCAAAGCTTTTTTACTGAATTGCCTCTATATATATATATATATATATATATATATATATATGTGTGTGTGTGTATATACACATACATATATATGTGTGTGTGTGTGTGTGTATATAATCTACAGACACATGACACACACACACACACACACACACACACACACACACACACACACACACACACAGATGTTCTTCATGTTTCACTGTTGCAGTCATCACATTTGGGTTATCTGCTTGCAGTAGCCCTCAGTCGGCCTGATTAATAAAGTCTTGGGTCCTGCGTCGGTTGCTGTCTCATCTTCCATGAAGTCATGTAGTCGGGTATAAAGCATGCATCCGATGCCATTACATCAGTCTTTCTTGCCATGCTGTGCCCGAAACAGAAGTAGTGCCGGTCGGCAGTCTCCTGAAATTTTCGTTTTCGAGTTTCAGAGCCGAAGTCTTCTACTAAGCTAAGTACCCTTTTGGGAAAACTTTTTCTTGCTCTAAACCGATGTCAGTAAAAGTTAATAATTGTATTTCTTGTGGAAAGCAAATACCTCATAAAGATTTTCATTCGTACTGTATTCCTTGCTTAGGCCCTGACCACGACATACCTCGCTGTCGGTTTTGTGCCTTATTTAAACATCGAACTGTTCCTCGTCGGTTTATTTACGCTTCTAAATTTTTTGGTGCTCGGTTCAATTGTCCAGATATGGCTTTGGTAAGCCACCCGACTACCGATATTCTTAAAAAACCTAAAGATAAAGACAAAGACAGACCGCGCATAGGTCTAAAGCTGCCGACGACACTTCTCCTAAGCTAGTTGCCAGTTCGCAGTGAGGCACTTTCGCAGCCCCTGATACCCGCTACTTCAGATCCGCAGGCGTCTACTGAGACCCATTCAGAGTCCGAGATGCTTCAACTGTGGAACCTGCGGATGTCTCTACCTTGGATGGGTCTGGAGCCGCTGTGCAGACACTGGCTTTTGAGGGTGTATTCAGGCCTACTGACTTGCATATTAAACGGATGCTATCTTCTTCTTCTTCTAGGCCTAAAACTCGATCCATACCTAGAAAACTGACACCCAGACCGTATGGTCAGGCCTCTATGCCCAAAAAACAAATAAGAATGGCTGAAGACCTTATTACTTTAATCAGGGGAAGCCACCCTTTCCCTCGAAGAGACCTAGGGCTGAGTTTGCTTATGATTCTTCTGATCAGGACTCTGAAGTTTCTGTTTCCTCTGATCAGGATTTACCCTTATCTACCTATGAGGATTCTCATGCAGAGGACTCTATTCCTTCTGCTTCCCCTCCAGAGGATTTCTCTTTTGGTGAAACCTTGGATACTCTTAGGGAGCATATTCGCTGGGAAAGCCAGGATTACTCCAACTCTAAAAAGAGGCTTAGGGATTTCTTACTCCTACACAAACACAGGCCTTTAGCTATCCCCCCTGTACTGGACATTGTTAATGATGCCTTTTCAGAATCTAGCTTGGCCCCTGACTCTTTACCTCCTGCTCCCAGAAAACCTGACAGATATTACAGGGTTCCTGACTCTCACAAGTTCCTCTTTAAAAATCCTACTGCGGATCTTGAGACCATTTCACAGGGACCCAAGGGCATTAAGGCTACTACTGCCAAAACTCCTTCCCCCTCTGATAGAGATTCCAGGGTGCTGGATAGATTGGGTAAGAAGGTATACACTTCTGCAGCCTTGGCCATTAGGGTCTTAAACTGCCAGTTTCATATGTTAAAGTATCAGCAGCATATTATTGGATTTCTTAAACAGAAAATGATGTTGATTCCTGGCTGTGCTGAAAATAAAGATTTACAGAATTTAATGCATTCTGCTGAACAAGTTGGAAAACATACTTTGCAATGTGGTTTTGATTCAATAGAGGCATCTTGCAGGGCTGCTGTCACTGGGTCTGTACTTAGAAGGCATGCTTGGCTTAAGGAGCAATCTTTGCCAGATTATTTAAAGCTAAATTGCTGGATGCTCCTTTAAACCAAGACCGCCTGTTTGGCAACAAAGCAGAAGTAGTACTTAAAAAGATGGAGGAAAAAGCTAAATCTATGCAAACTGTTAATGATTTCCTGCAAGTACAGCCTCCCAGATTTAGTAGGCATTGGCCCTCTGAAAATTGGTCCTTTCCTGCCTCTCCCAGGCCTTCAGTCCAAACCCAGAACCAGCAGAACTCCCAGGATTCAGTCCGAAGGTACTCGCAGGACTAAGCAGTGGGGGGCTCCCACTTCCAAAGCAGGGAGTGGTAAGACTACTCCCTGTGGTATACTGTCTCAGTGACTTACTTTAAATCTTCCAAGCCCTGTACAATTGACTGTTCCTTTAGGGGGAAAGATTGCACAGCAGGCAATAAAAATTGGGAGCTAATTACCCAGGACAAATGGGTTTTAAATATAGTTTCCCAAGGATACCGATTCTATTTTCACTTCTTACCAACCCCAAACAGTTGGCCAGATCTACCCCCCCAAATCAGTGGGCAGAGGCTCAAAAGCAAATTCTCTCTCTTAAGCATCAGGGCTATTCAACCTGTTCCAGAAGAGGAAAGGGGACAAGGTTTCTATTCAAGATTTTTCCTGATGCCCAGAAAAGACAACTCCTAGCGTCCTGTCCTGGACCTCTCTATCCTAAACACATTTTTGGTGATCCCAAAATTCAAGATGCTAACTCTTCACCAGCTACTTCCTATGCTAGGCAAGGATGCCTGATTAGCAACACTGGATTTAAAGGAAGCCTACCTGTACATCCCAATAAGGGAATCTTGCAGAAGATACATACGCTTCAAAGCAGGCTACATGCACTGTCAGTTGTCTGCACTGCCCTTTGGCTTATCTACTGCGCCCAGGGTATTCACAAAGTGCCTAGCTCCAGTCTCTGCATTTTGCAGGCAAAGAAATATCCAAATATTTCCATACCTGGATGATTGTCTAATTCAGGCAGAAAGCCAGGACATACTATTGAATTATCTGGCGTTTGTACAGAAATTGCTAACTTCTCTGGAGTACAGCATAAACGTAAAGAAATCACATCTTGTACCCTGCCAACAAATTGCATTCCTGGGAGCAAGCTTGAACACAACTTCCCAGATGGCCTTTCTCACGCCAGAAAAACAAGTTCATTTGACAGCCTACTTCAAACTAGTGGCCACAAAGACCCAGCTATCTGCAAGGAAAATACTGCAAGCCCTGGAGTTCATGGCCTCATGCATTCTCCTAATTCCATATGCAAGACTGCATATGAGGAAACTACAATGGTATTTAAAAAGCCTATGGTGTCAACATTCCCAGGATCTAGACGCAATGATTCCTATCATACCTTGTCTACAGATAAGAGTTCCTTTGGTGGGCATAGGCCTGTCACCAAAACAAGGGACTGCCATTCACTCTACCCCCTGCCGCCCAAACCCTAACAACAGATGCATCAGACTATGCATGGGGGGCTCACTTGACAGGGAAGTGCATTCAGGGCAAATGGAACCCAAGTCAAATGCACCTGCATGTCAATCAAAAAGAAATGTTAGCTGTACAGAATGCTCTGACAGCCTTCAAGGACCACATTCTTTCAGGGCAGTTAATGGTAAAGACGGACAACACCACTGTCATGTGGTACATAAACAAGCAGGGGGGAACCCACTCATACCCTCTCTGCAGACTAGCCATGGCTCTGTGGAACACAGCCTTGAGCTACCAAGTGCACCTACAGGCTCAATTCCTGCCAGGAAAGCTAAATACACTGGCAGACGAACTAAGCAGAAATCTCATGGACCCACACAAGTGGAAAATGGCACCAAAGATATTCAGCATGTTGAGAAACAAATGGGGGAGCCCAGATATAGACCTGTTTGCCTCCCCAAGAACTACCAATTGGAAAAAATTCTTCAAAAGGACTCCCCACAAACAAGCCTGGAAAGTGGATGCCCTGTCCGTCACCTGTAAAAACCTATCAGTTTATGCCTTTCCCCCTCTGCCTCCCCTCTCCGAGGTACTATTAAAGATCAAACAGGACAAACCAAGGATGATACTGATTGCACCAGACTGGCCACGCCAACACTGGTACCCCCTTTTGCGCGGTGTGTCACTGCTGGCACTAAGACACCTGCCTCAGACCCCTGCCCTGCTGTCCCAGCAGGAGGTCCAGATTCTGCACCCACAGCTTCAAACCCTGAACCTGGCAGCCTGGCTAATTACCTGATCTCTCAGTTACCATCCCTCAGTAAGCAAGTGTTGGATGTCATTCAGGAGGCAAGGAGGCTTAGTACTAGAAAATCCTATACTGAAAACTGGAAAAGATTCTGTTCCTGGAACCAAACTCAGGGGATGGGTACAGCAGCGTCCAATTTACCTCAGATTCTTCAATACTTAACTGAGATGCTGCTAAGGGCCTTTCCTTTTCCTCCATCAAAATTCTTGCCTCAACCATTTCAGCTCATTACAACACAGAACCACCCCTCTTCTCTCATCCACTGCTGAAGCAGTTCCTCAGAGGGGCCAAAAACTTAAGACCACACAGGAGAGCCCCTACTCCAGCCTGGGACCTTAACTTTGTATTGGAAAAACTCACTCTACCTCCTTTTGAGCCAGCTGCAAATTGGAAAACAGCCTTCCTTTTAGCCATCACTTCAGCGAGAAGGGTGTCTGAATTACAGGCCCTCATGGCGGTGGAGCCTTTCATCATTTTTCATGTGGACAGGGTGTTTCTCAGGACCAATCCCTCCTTCATGCCCAAGGTGGTGTCCAGTGTGGCCCTTAATCAGTCCATTCATTTGCCAACCTTCTTTTCTAATCCACAGAACAAAGGGGAACTAATATTGCACTCCTTAGATGTGCACAGACAACTTAGGTTTTGTTTGGACAGGACCAAACCTCTCAGGAAATCTGAACTGCTGGTTGCATTTGCTGCAGGGGCAGAGGGGAAGGCCATTTCAAAGCAAACCATTTCTAAATGAACAGGGCATTGTATTAATTTCTGCTATAAGCACCATGGAAAACCTACCCCACTGGGGATTAGACCACATTCAACCAGGGCTGCATCTACCTCTACAGCCTTTCTCAGAGGTGTCCCTACCAGGAACATCCTAGAAGCTGCTACCTGGAGTTCTGTACATACCTTCTCCAAGCATTACCATTTGCCATTTTTTTGTAAATCCAGGGCTGGCTTTGCCACTGCAGTCTTGCAGGGCCTTATAGCTGGTCCTAATGCTATCTAATTTCCTCCTCCCAGCCTTAGCTTTGGGAATCTACCCAAATGTGATAACTGCAACAGTGAAACACGAAGAACATAGTACAGTTGTATACACTTATTATAAATGTAGATGTTCGAGTGTATTCACTGTTGCAGTCCTAGTTGCCCTCCCTCCAGCCCCCTGACTTCTATTGGCTATACCTCTCTTCTTGCTTTCTATGCTTAAAGCTTTTTGGTGTATTTGCTTTTTAGTTGGAGGTGTAACCTTGTATGTATAATTGCTTCCTATTCTGGGGGCATCTGACATCTGGGGCAAGAAAAACTGATGTAATGGCGTCTGCTGCATGATTTATACCCCTGACTACATGACATCATGGAAGATGAGACCGCAACCGATGCAGGACCCAAGACTTTGTTAATCAGGCCGACTGAGGGCTACTGCAAGCAGATAACTCAAATGTGATGACTGCAACAGTGAATACACTCGAACATCTACATTTATGGTAAGTGTACACAACTGTACTTTCTGGCTTATGCACTTGGGCTCCAAAAACAGTTGTTTTAGATTAGGAAGGTTTGTGATCTAGACTATTGTGGCTGGAGAGTGTGGCCTACACCCTTCTAAGCTGGAAATTAATGGTGAATTGCTGCTTTAAACTGTTTTTTTTTGCTGTTGACTGTGATTTTATGCACTTTGAATTTCTAGTACTTCTGCATTTTGTAGCATAGGCTAAATTCAGACTTGCTGAGTCTAGACTGGTATCACTTGAACACTTCCAGCTCTTCACTTAGTTACTGAAAGATCTGAGGCAGCTGTTGCTTCCAACTAACTAAGTGCCTGTTTTTGCTCTTATGTTGCACTTTTAATTTATATTTGCATTCTGCTTTCTTCTTGAATTGTCTGAACTGTTTTTTTGCCACATTTTACTGTAAACCGAACTACTTCAGCTGTAGTATATAGCCACATTCCAGGTTTTGCTGTTGCTGGGTCTGTTTTGTAACTTCTGAGCATCAAATTCAAGCCAACTTTGTTGGTGAAGGCTCTTCTGCACCCTTGCGGGAGTAGAGTGCTGTCTGGGTCCCATCTATTTGAGGGTGATTTGACTAGAGCTCAGAGGGAGCACCTTTATTGGCTAGTTTGAGTTAAAAGGGTTATTTCTTGTTTTATTTTAAGCCCAGTGTTTGCTCTTGTTTGTGTGTAGTGCACCATCGTGCACTGCTGCATAACAGTGGTTACCGTTGGTGGGTATAGACGCAAACGTTTGCTTGTTAAATTTCCCCTTAGTGTTTTCCTTGTGATATTACAGAGGTTTTTCGCGGCCCTGCTCTACTGTCAGGTGGAACACTAAGCCTAGCCTTGGAGGTACCAACCCAACCTATCACCCACTAGCCATTCCTAAGTGCGACCTCTTTTCCTGACCATATGAATTTACCTAACACTGTGGACGGACAATTTCCCACAGTTTCTGCGGTCAGCTTGGTTGACATGGGCATCCTAAGGCAGTGTAGCAACTGCCTCATGTTCACGGACAACCCTCTACTCTTAGTCCACACAACTCAACATGTGAGAGATACAGCTATATTAAGAACCTTGAATCCATGCTCTCTTACACACCAGTAGTACATATTGACAATAAGTGGGTTTTAGCATGCACACCTCACTTTCTTCTGTACCCAAGCCCACATCACACATACCTACATATGTGGATGTCCTCATCAGAAACATACCTAAACATCAGAGACCTCCCAAACACAAGCACGCTACACATATTACTTCCTCTGCAGAACACAGTACACATAATAGCTCACACACCAGTGTCTCACCTGTCAAGCCCTTAAGGCAAACCACAAAAACAAACGGTCATAGGTGATTCCATTGTGAGACACACAAATGTCCTCCTTACCAGGCTGGATAAGGAAAAGGTCACAGTCAACTGTCTTGTCAGGTGCCAGGATATGCAATATCACACATGCACTCAAGTCTCTCAACAGCAGATACTGTTATGACTCCGTCATAGTCCATGTTGGTGTGAACAACTTGATACCTACTTCTCTGGGCTATATGAGGAGAGACATAACTGAGCTCTGACTGTGCTTCTCAAGCAGGTATGTCCTTAGCCTTAAGCAGCAATTTACCTTCACCTAGGATGATGCCTCAATACAAACAGAAAATGATTGACTTAAAAAATTGGCTTAGTGTCTGGTGGCATTCTAAGGGGATCCAGTATCTGTCAGCCTGGGATGACATGATCAACAGACCTCAATGCTTTGGCAGAGATGGTCTTCATCTGTCAACCTTGGGATTTCAGCTACTGGCTAAGGCTGTTGCCACACCCCCCTAGTGCCTTTTTAGGCAATGTCTCATGGACAAAATTCCCGATGTAAAAACTCCATCTAAAAACAACCTCAAGGTTATGCTGCTAAATGCTAGGAGTCTTTAACACGAAACTGCACTCGCTGGAAGCAGTCCTCACCTTGGAAGATGCAGACATTTGTGCAGTCATGGAGACCTGATCCAATGCTGTGGAGAGTACCCCAGCCATATCGGGCTACACCTCCTTCCACACATTTAGACCATAACTGAAGCTGTGAAAACTAAAGGAGGTGGTGTATCAATATTCATTAAAGTTAAACACACCACCTAGAGATACGTCAGGTACAGTTAACTGTTGGTAGGACACTTATTCAAGTCATTGCCAGCTACAGGATCCCCTCCATGAGTCAGGACACCAACTCTGCCTATTTTGATCTACTTGAGACTGTCAAGATGCATCCAAACGCCATTGTTTTGGGTGACTTTAACTACCCATCGACTGGGTACATTACTCATGCCCAGACTCACTTGCCCAAAGGTTCCTCAACGTCATTAGCTCCAATGCCCTGGACCAGCTGGTTGACACTCCCACAAGAGGTGCCAACATCTTGGATCTGGTGCTTACCAATATGGGGGATGACTGTAGCACCCCTACTGCGAGGTCTTCCTTGGTGAGATCTGACCAAACATCAGTCTCATTTGAAGTAACTATCACAACTGACCACCCCCAGGAGCAACTAAACTAAAAAAAACTTCTCCAAAGCAGATTATAATCTCTTACAGGTTGGTATAAATAGCTTCACTGCACATCCCCCCTCAGATGGAACTGGCAACTATGCCGAGTTCTACAGCAGTGCTTTATGCAAACACCTGTATAACTGCATTGCCTCAGTCGTACCTGATAGGACCAAAACACTCCCCTCAAGGAAGAGCAAACCTGCCTGGTGGACATCTGCCATTAACAGGCTTTACAATAAGAGGAAGAAATTGTTATCAAAGGGTAAGAGGGAGCAAGCCCTAAACTGGAAACACTCCCTCCTCAGCTTAAACAAGCGATTAAGACTTCTTGTGAAGTCCTCCAAAGCAAACTATGAATCCAAATTAGCTTCCTCAACTAAAGACAACCATAAAGCGTTCTTTAGTTACATCTGTAACCTACAAGGAAAACTCAGATTTATGCCAAACTGGTAGTTAATGATACCACATGTACTGAGCCTGTGGAAATAGCTAACCTGTTGGCCGACAGGTTCTGTGGAAACTTCACTCCCCTGTTCCTGCCACATGTATCCCATGACATCCCTACCACCTGTCTCCTGTCTTGTATCTCTAAAGAGCAGGTTGTAAACACCCTCTCTAAGGCCAAAAACACAGAATCTATGGGACCTGCTAACATCCCAGGCAGTGTCCTACACTGGCTCCAATAAGAATTAGCAACATCATTGGGTACTCTTTTTGTTTTTTCAATCATAGTCTAAGCACCGGCTTCATCCCAGCTGAATGGAAAATGGCCACCTGTTATTCCCTTGCACAAAGGTGGTGCGTCCACTGGCCCTGGGAACTATAGATCTATTAGCCTGACTAGCCTTATCTGCGAGGCAATGGATTGAATCATCATGGACCTTATCAACAAAGATATAGGTAATCTCCAAACACTTGACTCTACTTATTTTGGATTTGTCAAAGGGAGATCATGCCTGTTAAACCTGGTGGACTTCTTTGAGACCATCACCAAGGCCCTAGATGAGGGGAAATCTGTGGGTACAGTTTTCCTATACTTAGCCAAGGCGTTTGACACTATCCCCCACTCAGGCATTATTGACAAACTCACCCAGCTAAGTATCACCCTTATATCGTGAGATGGGTCACTAACTGGCTTATTGATAGAACCTTCCATAGTCAAAATAGGGGAATCCACCTCCAACAGCAGACCTGTAAGTAGTGTTCCACATGGGATTAATCCTGGGACCTCTACTGCTTGGAATCTATTTCTCCGAAGTGCAAGCAAATGTGGCTGACAAAGTTTGCTGATGACTGCAAACTGGGAGCGAACATAAAATCTCCAATGATGTCAACAGGCTACAAGAGGGCCTTACACAAATGAACGATTGGTGCCACTGCAAAAAAAAATGTTATCCCTTTTGGTAAGAGCATTGTTCCTGCTAACTACTACATCAGTAGTAACACCTTAAGTACGTACTTAGTGGTGAGAGACCTGGGCACACAGGTTGACAGCAGCCTTACCTTTGACCACCATGTCTCCACAGTGGTAAGAATGGCATTCTATATCGCTCATCTCATAAGTAAGAGCTTTGCCTCCAGAAAAAAAGAAGTTATAACCTCCCTGTATGCTTCCCTCACCAGACCAGTAACTGAGTACAGTGCCCCTTTTGGTGCGGACCTTTCCAAGCACCTGCAGCAATTGGAGAAATCGCAAAGGTTCCTCACAAGGAAATTTCAAGGTCTTCAGAATCTGTCCTATGTGCATCATCTGAAATCACTATCACTTTATTCTGTTTCATACAGACTACTCAGAGGCGAAAGCAATCTCTGACCTTGCTTGCATATCTGTAAGTCAAATGGTACACTGGTTACTCGCTGTCAAGACCTTAACCTGGTATGTGACATTAATAGAACCTGCTGGAAGTACAGATTTTTTTCCCAGCTTACCACACCTTTGCAACGGACTCCCACTTCATCTCATGCAGAGCACTTTATTGGCCCTCTTCAAGCGCAGTTTGGACTGTTGGATGGGTAACTAAATTCACCCAGGGTGTTCCACCTGTGTCCCTCTTGGACAGGGACAATAGGTGATGAATGTGGAAATAAGGGTTGAACTTGGCTAGGCTTGTAAGGGCCCTAGGGCCATTAATGTAGTAACTTCCTATGATTCTATGATCCTGTGGATGAATGTCCACATACTGAAAAAAAAGTGTGTGTCAAATAGCAAGGGACTGAACGCAACTGGTTGATCAACAGCCAATTAGAAAATAGAAAAAAAAACTAAAACTCTTTTGTGTTTTTTGTTTTGCAGTGGGGCAACTCTGAGATTGCATTACAGTGGGGAAAGGGAACATTTCCCAGTTATCCACTGTACTGCAGTCTTGCACAGAAAAAATGCTGGCGAGTGTGATCAGCTAAGCTGTACCATTTTTTTTTTCTGTTTGAGAATTTGAATGGTCGACCTCTTTGTAACCCAGATACATATATATTTAGATGCACGCGCACACATTTGTGTATGCGCATTTGCATGTGTTCATATCATTTAACGTTACATTCCACAGCATTAGGATATCCTGCCTTCAGGAAGCCCACTGCTCTCCTGATTTTCCAGAGTTGAACCTTCTCCACATGGCCTTGATCGACTCCCTCCCACTTGAACTACAGGATATTGGTGATTATAAGAGGAGTTTTAGCTGATACTATCCATTTTTTTTTTCAAACACCTTTTTTATTAAATTTACACATGTGACAAAGGTAATCTTACATTTATATAAATGAAAAACATACAAAATGATGTCACTTTAAAGTTTACATCAGACATTATTGAAATAACTGTAGTTGTAAACATTACACATCACTTATAAACCATCCAATCATTGTCAGTTAAGCATTATATAGCTCATTCAAATCCTGCCTCTTAAACCCCGTTCCTGCTCTGCATATATTCTTCCCACAATTCCCATTTTTTCCTATGTAGTTTGCTCCTTCCCTTTTCTAAAGATCCCAATTCCAGTTGTTTTATCTCTGTTACTATATTACCTACTTCTAGTAAAGTTGGTCTAGACTTTGATTTCTATTTTCTAGTAATTGCTTTTTTGGCAGTCACCATAAGTACAGGATTTACTATGTCTAGGCAATTCTGATTCTGTAGCAGAACTCAAAAAAATCATCTCCCCAGTCTGCTCACCCAACATCTCCAGCAGAGTGGTCTGTGCCAACTCATCACACTTCCAAAAAGTTCCCAGCTACCTCTCGCCTGTCACACCTTCAACATTTGCTGTTCACCTGAGGAAAAATTCTTTGGAGTCTACTTGGGGTATAAAAATACCTATGTAAACACTTCCAGGCAAAGATCCTAAGTCTTGTAGACTTTGTTGCATATTTGGGAGATGAACATGTATCCCCCCATTGTCTGTTTGTGAATTGCTAAGCGCCTCTGATTCTTGTAATTATCATGCAATATTTATATGCTTTACTAATTATTCCTTTTTAACAGCAGATTCTGTTCTAGCCTCTATTAAAAACTCTAGCAGTGCTGGCCTTTCATTTAGGAGCCCCTTATTTCTTTCCCTTTGCCTATACTCTGACATCAATTTTTGATAGGGAAGACAGTCTCTAACCTGCAGTCCAAATAAACGATTAGCCTCTTCCCATTCTATTACCTTTCCCTTCCTAGTTATTTGCTCCCAATACTTTGTTTCCTTTGCCAGTTTTCTCTAATAAATTCCAGCCCTCTCTTGCCTGTTGTATGTATTCCTGACCACAGTTCCTGCCCTACTGGCAAAATCTCTTTTCTCCATTCTCGTGCTGGTTTGGTTCTTAGAATCCTCCCTGCTGTTTTATAAATATAGTACTCTGTGTGATTTTTGTTGTTCTTAAAAGTCTGCATCCAAAATCCCAATCTCTCCTTATTTCTTGAGCTTCCTCCCTGTGTCAGCAACATTCCTTTCCACTTTGAATTATAGTTTTTTTGCTTGTGCTATGTATAAGAGCCTTAGCTGTGTTGCTGTAAAATTGTTGAGTCTTTCGGCTTTTCCCGGTTAGGGGTCACCACAGCGGAACTCCGGTCCGCTAATGATTGGTAGTTGATTTTTACGTGCTGAGTTAACAGCCCTGACGCACAACCTACAACACGAAGGTACGCCCATTCACGCATGTCTCCACGCAGAAGACGCTCTAGCTGAGAATCGAACCGGACGGCATCTTACTGTGAGGCGACAACGCTACCGCAGCACCACCACCGCAGGTAGCTGTGTTGCTGTAAAATACCCCCTCAAATTAGGTAATCCCTAGTCTACCTTGTTTTATTGGTAGAATCAGTTTATCCTATATCCCACTTGACCCTTAATGTCTTCCCCTCCCAGATAAAATCCTTTACCTCTTTAATTGCTATCCACAACTTCTCCTCCAGTTGATAAAAGTATGCCTGACCTGTGTATAAGACTAAAGGGACTAAAAACATTTTAATGACTTGTATCTTAGTATCTATATTCATGTAATAAAACTTTCAGTTTCTCAATTTTTGTATTATCTTCTGTTTATCTCTTCCCACATATCCTTAGCTACCACCACAGAGTCATTTCTAATTCATATCCCTAAATATTTCATTGCATCATGTCCCCATAAATATGGATATTGTTGGACCAGTTCGTGTGTGAGCACATAATTTACCGCTCTTGCCTTTGTTTTAGTTTCATTCATTTTGTATCCCAAGAAGATCTGAAACAGTCTTAAAATGTTCCACAACACTGTAATGTCCCTTTTTGGTTTTGTCATATATAAATCTCATCTGCAAATAGAGCCAGCTTTTCCTGACTACCATACCAATTATATCCTTGAATTTCCGAGTCCCTTATTTTTTTGCCAGTGGTTCTAAATATAATGCAAACAAAGGGGAAAGCAGACAACCCTGCCTGGTTACTCTATTCAAGCTGAAAGTATTGGAGAAGACACCACCAACTTTAATTCATGCCTCCGATCCCTCATATATTCTTCTAATCAGACTTAAGATTGTATCAGAGAAATCAAATGGTTTCATTGCCCTGCTCATGAAGTCCCAGTCTACTCTGTCAGATGCTTTCTATGCATCAAGACCCACCAATAAATGTGGTACTTACATTCTGCTTCCCTCTGGGTCATCAGAGTTCTGTTAATATTGTCAAATGTTTGCCTCCCCTCCACAAAACCACACTGATCCATATCTATCAATTTGATATCACTTTTGCCATTCTTTTAGCCATTATAGACTTAAACACTTTATAATCATGGTTTAGTATTGAAATGGGCTTGTATGAAGCTGGATCCGATGGATCTTTGCCCTCTTTGGGTATTACCGTTACCACCGCCTTCTTCCAGGATTCTGGTACTTCTACTCCTCTCAAAATACTGTTAAACAAAACTTTCCAGAGCTTTCAGTTTTTTCCCTCCTAACTTCCAAACTTCCACAGGAATACCGGTTTACTATCACGTGTGATCGTCATTTAGACAAATGCAACAATGTCCGACAAATATGGTCGAAAATCAAAACACCGACCAAACAAAATAGCGAACCGAGCATTTCAGCAATGTCGAATATAGTCTTTGCTGAAATGCTCACATCTGCCCAAAACTAACAACAATGTTTGCAAGGGGGGCAAGCCCCCTCACACTTGTATATACAAACTCCGAGATCGCACTACAGTGAGGGTAAGGGTACATTTACCGATCCCCACTATAGTGCAATCTGCACCGCAATGTAGAAGCTGACAACAGCGGCTGTTCGCTCATGTCAGCTTCGACATTGTAATGATCGCCCTTCCAGTTCAGCAACACGAGTTTCGCACATATTCCAATCGTCTAAATGACAATCGAATATGTGATAGTAAACCAGGAATACCATCTATTCCTGGGGACTTTCCTGTAGATTGGTTATACATAGCCATTTTTATCTTATCCCTTCCTCCTAACTGTTAGTAATTAAGCCTCGTCTTCCTCTAGCTTTGGCATGTTTAATTCTTCCATAAACATTTCCATCTGTACCTTTTCTTGATTTCCTATTTCTCTGCTTTATACAAATTTTCATAAAAATTGCAAAATATTTCTAATACTTCTACAGGGTCTTTTGTTATCTTCCTTGTTATTGGCTGCCTAAGTTTGGTGACTGCCATTTCCACTTTTATTGCCAGAGTTGTTGTGCTAGAAGTTTTTGTGCTCTAGAATTATCAAAAAACAGGTGCTTAACAGCAGTCTTTCTAAACTTGTGCATATTTTTGAGGTAATCCCTTATTTTCTTGTTCTGAGAGATTCCCCGTTTTGCAATACTTTAACATTTGTCAATCCCTCTAAATAATTCTTGTGACTGTTTAGCCATATTTCCCTTTCTTTTATTTCCAAACTACGTTTAAACTCCACTTTAATTTTGTCCCACTCCTTAACTATGTTTTCAGAAGATAGATCTATCTTCTCTAGTAGCTCCTGAATTACTTCCACAACCCATTCCTTAAATTCCTCTCTTTTCAACGAGTAGATGGGAAAGCGCTAGTGTCTTATTTTCATTTCATTACCATGCATTTTTATTTTAGTTATTATTGGTGCATGCTCTGAAATAGTTATTGGGTGCATTTCAAGGCCATCAATTAAATGCACATGTTCCTGTGAGATATAAAATCTATCTAGCCTAGCCCATTTTTTGTATCTCCGTGAGTAATATGTAAATTCACTTTGAATTCCTAGTACTGAATTCATATCCTCCATGCCAAACATTTTATAAATTTCTTCAAAAATCTACCCTCCCTTGTTGTATTTTCCCTTCTAGGCTCCCAGACACATCTTCACTGTTGCAAACCAAATTCCAGTCTCTACCTATAAGTAATATTCCATGATGAAAGCTGATTATTTCTCCCAAAATTTTCTTAAGCTCCATTATAGCAGTTTTAGGTGGAATGTAAATGCATGCCATTGTAATCCTCCTCCCTAGCCAGTAGCCCGTTAGTACTATGTATCTTCCATTATCTTTTTTTTTGCCTGTTCTATCACTACTGGAGATCCTCTTGCAATTAATATAAGTAATCCTCTTTTCCTTTGCCCCAAATATTCCACTGAATAACCATCCTGAAAACCTTTCTTTATCAAATTCACATGTTCAGTTCTTTCCAGGTGTGTCTGCTGTAGCATAGCTATTTGCACTCTACATTTTTTAATGTAGTTCACTACTCTTTCTTTTTTATATTTATCTGCAAGACCATTTAGATTGAAAGACATTATAGAAAGCATCATTTTCTTATATAGTTCTTATTACCACTTTTTATGTATAACTGCTCTTATGTTAAATGTCTAGTTCCAACTTTTGTTACATCTATATACTGTTCGGCAGGTTCGTCTTTTATACAGTCATTTCAAGTCATATCCCATGTGCGCCCATGTCACATCTTACATAACTTTTTGTTTTTTTTGAAAGCCCAACCAACCCCCCCCCCCAAAAAAAACCTCTTAAAACCTATGAACTTTACAATAACACATAAAACTATGTACATCTTCAAATATTGAAGTTTTTTGCTTCCTAATAAGAACATGGCTGACACTATCTATTGTTCTTTTTCTGCTGATGTACTTCATATTGTCACATGCTGTGCAAGTGTTGTCAGTCCAGTGGTTCAGTCTCCTTCCAGGGAAGGATAGGTATACCATATGGGAAATCTTTTCTAATTTTCATTTGTACTACAGGTAGTACTGTCAATGTCTGATAGTGATTCTGATGTCGAAGGAGGTTTGTGAAAGTACGTAAATTTTGGCAAACAGATACCACATAAGGATAGCCACGTTCATTGCCTTTTCTACTTAGGGAGTTGAACTAAAATGCATGTGGAGTGGAAGATCCACACATTTCAGCCAAAGTAAGAAAGAGAACTTACCATCATCTACTCAATCAAAACTTCCTTTGACCTACCTTCCTACCGTAATTCAGTTTGCTAGTATTGCAGTGTAAAGTCTTGTGACTGCAACAGCGGTCCAGTTCTTTAGAGCTGTAATAAGTCTTACAGGGCAGGGTGAGTAACTACTGTCAGAGGCAGTGGAGGTGATAAACCAGCAGATTTTTTTGGCATTCTGCCATTGACCATTGAGAGGGATTAGTTGTTGGTCCATAATATTGCAGTTTGTGTTGCTTAAGATAGTTTGCATGTCAGGTTTTAGAGTGGTTACACTTAAAATTGTCACATACTCGTTTGCTACACAGTATTACCAGCACCATGCTCATCAGCCGGCAAATTCTTTGATTAGATTTATCAGAATGAACAGTGTTATTTATATACTGTAATGCAATGGGGATTTCTTCTGGAGTTGTTGAAACCGATTTTCATTGTATTCCGTGTAATGGTGTTATTTTATTTTCCTTTTACTACAGAAATGTAGTTTTTGTATTTACTGGTGTGTGCTAATTATCTTGTAAAAAGGTTAAAAAAAAGTTTGCCTAATTGCTTTGCACTGTTATGCATATAGTAAGACAAGTCTTAAATGTTTTTTGAGTAAGTTAATTTTATTTAGAGGGAAACATATTCTCATAAATTTAGCAGTGTCAGTGGCACAACAGTAGCACACACACATTTGGTGCAGAAAGCTGTGCTGCAGCATAAGGAGGGTGCTGGACTCCTAAGTGCTCAGTCTTTCAGATGAGACATTAATCCAAGACCCCATCTGTGAGTTGGTGGTAGGTCTGGTGGATGTGAAAGATGCCACAAAAAGAGTAGGGGTCTGTTTATTAAAAACATTATTTACGTTATGTACATATTATACAATATTTATAGTCTTCACATGTTGTTCCATCCCCTGTATGACTTCATTTTGTTTCTTTTCTTATACATGCATCTTATGACCTTCACCCTTTTTCCCACAGCCAAAATATTTTTTAATATTTCCTGTCAACATCCATTTTCCATTAAATTTTATCTCATTCAGTCTTTCCATATAATCCATATTATATAAAATATATTTTAGCCTTTTTTATAAATTTCTTATTCTTATTTTTATAATCGTATTCCAACATATCCATGTCTGTATGTGCTATATTTTTAATTCCTTCCAAATAATTATCTTCACATAACTTTTTACATAATTCCTTTACCCTTATACATTTTATAAAGTACATGCTCTGTTTCAACTTTACTACAGTAAATACGTATTCTTTGGAAATTTTGTTTTGCATGGCATATTTGCATCCACTGGTAGTTTTCTTATGGACAGTCTCCATAAAAAATCTCTACATTCCACATATTTTTACACCATTGCATTATCAGTTGTTTTGCTTTTATTTTGTACTCCCCAATTATTTGCCATGGATAAGCACAATAATATGTTTCCATTAAATTTGAGTACCATATTTTCCCTTTTTCCTCTGTATTGTTTATTTTCCCATTTAGAGCTTCTCCTCCTCTTTTTAATTTGTTCATCATGCACAATGTATTTTTATATTTTTCTTTCATTATTAACAGTTAACACCTTTTTTCTTTTATCCATTTCAATACTTTATTTAATGATGCTGTATAAACTATCGGCTTTACCAGTCCCAATCCTCCTCCTCAACATACAATATACCTCTTTACACATGATTTAATCTGCATGTAAACAAAGACACAATTGACATTAGTTCTTTCTCACATTGTATTGGGGTCATATAAACATTTGCTAGATATGCAATCTTCACTAACAATACAGAATTTATTAAATACACTTTCTTTTGTATGATAGTTTATACGTTCTCCAAAATAAACATATATTTCTTAGTTTTTTCATCAGATCTTCCCATTGTTGTATCCTGGTTGTCTCATTTCCAAATATAATGCATAGTATTTTAATGCCTTTCATGTTAAATTGAATCTTCCCTATTGTAGCTTCTTCCCCAAATCCTAGACTCTTTTCTCTGTTTATACTCATACCTATGACATTCCGATGATTCTTAATTATGTTTACAGCTTTTTCCATCCATTCCTTAGTCTTTGTTGCTAATAGTATATCATCCGCATTTGAATACATTGTTGACATTTTAATTAATTCCATTGTTGTATATTCTGCTACTTTCACTGATGTATTAGTTGTACTTACTATTGCAATCATAGCTAATGCAAATAAAGTGCAACTTCCTGGACATCCCTGTCTTAAACCACTTTTTAGGTTGATTTCTTTACTTATCCTTCCATTCACTACTACTTTCACTTTGCTTCTCTCATATGCTGTAACAAACATCTTTTGCATCTTCTCAGTTATATTATATTCTTTCATTAAGTCCCATAGTATTTCATGCTGTATCCCATCAAATGCCTTGTCCAAGTCACCTGCCATAATTGTTGCTCGCGCTTTTCTATTTAATGTCATCTACAATTTCTCTTAGTAGTAATTCTTGACTTCCTTTTCCCTTTCTCTCATTTCTGTAATTTCCATAAAAATCTTATAATCTGAGTTAAGCACTGTGGGCGTCCAGTTTCTTAAATATTCTCTCTCCTTTTTTCCATATCAGTTTCATGGCACCAAGACATTTCTTCCTATCTAAAACCTTCCGCTAACCATTCATTCAACACCTCTACAAAATACTTCTGCCAGTCTGACATGTCTCTGTACATAATAATATTCTATTCCATTTATTCCCGTTGCTCATTCTAAGTTCACCATTCTTAAGGTTTTATTTATTTCTTCCATTCATATTTCTTTTTCTAACTCTCTATTATATTGTTGTATTAGTTTAACCTTCCACTTCTTTTTCCTTTTAACTTATTTTCTTGAAATTTTTTTCTGTATATTCCTACTACATTCATTATTTCTTGTTGATTTCTCACGTTCTACTTTTTATTTTTTATTACCCTTTTTATCATTTTGTTCTGTTTTACTATATTGCTTAAATATGGTGCTACCTCTTCTCCCCTTGTAAAAAAAAAATATCTGTTTAAATACACTTTTTATCTCATGTATTTCTTTCTTTCAAAAAACTCTATTTCTAACTATGTCTGCAAATGCATTACAGCTCACTGCTTTATATTTTTCCTTTCCTTTTTTCTTATTATACTTTTCCATTCAAATAGCATTTCTTGTATCTGTCTTTAAAACTCATCTACTTTACCATCCAGTTCTTATAAAATAGTCATTCCCACATGGTTCTTCCATAATTGCATAATCATTTCTTCACCTACTTTATCTCTTTTCCATTTTTTTCTCTTTTTTTTTCTCATTTCTTAGGTTCATAGGTAGGTGTGACGACCGTGACCTGGCCCAGCAATCAAGGAGCCTCAGTCCTCACTACTAACACCAGGGAGGTCATCTCCAAGAAGAGGAAAGGATAACTAATACACACAGTAAAGTAGAATTTCCCTTAAGTGCACACAGAGATCACAGTCAGTCTGGGGCTGGTTGCTCCCTTGCTCCCCAGGTCCCCAATAAGACTCCCCACTGGCACAGCTATAGGGTCTAGATCTCAGCCTAGCTGGCAGGCTAACCTCTAGTACCCTCTCTGTCTAACCAGTGCTTCGTGTCCCTGCCCAGGTAGCTGACACACACCCACACTTTGAGATAAGTATTTATACAACTTCACAGACACTCCTGGGAAAGGCTGACACAGATTCTCTAGCTGCGCCCCTTTACCCAGACTATACGGTAGTAATTTCTGCCACCACCAGCTTATATTATCAGCTTCCCAAAGGCCCTCGAAAGGGTGTCCAATTATTACTGTGCAATATTATTATCCAATTGGTAATGTGACTATTCAGTCTAAGGCTTATCAGAGTGGCCTGTTATGATGACCTCTATGAATATGCAATGTACTCTAGATCCTACTTCTCTACACAAACCAGCCACAGGTAAAGGTTTTAAAATATTTAATAGTAATTAAATAAAACACAAGACAATACCACTACACCACAGAGATATCTAAGAGTTCAGAGATCACACAGAAACTTAAAATAATACAGTAGGACAGGTCTGAGGTCAAAGAAAAACACTTAATCTAACTTTCTAATCTTTAGCTAATCTTAAGAGAAAACACAGTGCTATAATCTTACTTGCATACATAAAGAGCATAAGCAGTACTGGGGTTGATGGTCCAAGGCAAATGCTTTCAGTCTCTCACTGAACAATAGTTTGTAAACCACTAACAAACAGCTGCGCTAAGGCCCTCCCAAATTACATCATTTTGACACTTAGGTTTTCCCAGTATTCACATTACACCATATTGACATTTAGTCTGGAGTTCCCAGGCCACAAACTGCATTATTTAGCAAGCTAACACCTGCTCAGGAAACTACAACAATTAAAGACATTTCACATGTATCCTCTAACAATTATTCCTTAAGTTAAGACAATCGAAAGAATGTGTTCAGCCAGATGCTTTGGCACCATTTTTTAGATAATTGTAACTTCAAAGAACATTTGAAATGCTTGGCTTGATTTTCCTTATAGCAATATTGCAACAATCTGGAAGTTCACATTTTACAGTGTTTTCTTTCATTTAAAAACGCAAGCCTGTATTTTACATTTATTTATACAAATGATAGAATTATGTATCAAATTCTATTTGACTAGGCTGGCAGCCTTCACCCATCTTTCCCCAATCTTCACAGTAGGTACTAGGCTATCTGCCCGAAGCATTTATAAGCCTAGCCAGAATGTGTTTGCTTTCACCGCCCCCCCCCCCCCTTAGATTAGTTCCCTGTGCTTCTGTCCAACAGAAACTTTCTGTTTACCATCCACTCGTCAAGGTTTCTCTTGAAGGGTGTTAGCGAGGAGCTCTGCCTAATGTAGATTGGAATCTTGTTCTAAAGCATGGGAAGTCTCTGGGACAGGAATCTATCCCTCCAGCACGTCCTATTTATTGTTGTGGTGAGGTTTAGATCCCTAGAGCATGTGGCTCGAAGGGATATGGTTTTCTTTAGGTGGAGCATGTCCATCAATTCTGGGTTGGACATGGCCTTGTATGTCAGGCAGAGATCACCTCTGAGTAGGCGGTATGCAACCGAGTACAGCTGGAGTTTCTTCAGTTGAGCTGTTTAGGGCATCTGTTTGAGGCCAGTGATCCTCTTGGTGAGGTACTTCTGTGGTCTTTCCAGCTGTTGCTGATGTCTTGTAAGGTACATCCCAAATGGGGCGTTGTAATCTATGATGGGACTGATGAGTGATGAGTAGAGGGGCACAATGACCTTTTTTGATCTGGATGCGAACCCTTTTGTGATTAGGTGGGCCACATAGAAGGATTTTCTAACCACTTTGGCAATGTGGTTATCAAAGGAGAGATTACTATCTACTTGGGTCCCCAGATTCCTTATTACGTCTTCTGTATTTAGGGGACTACCACCTATGTGGTAGTTTATGGGTACTTTTTTTTTCTAAAGAGGATGACTATGCAGTTTTTGGCATTTAGCTTGAGGCCATGATTTTGACACCAGGTATCCCTCTTGGTGAGACCCTTTTGGAGGATGTCTGTCAGCTGGAGAGTCAATTATAGCCCCTAGTTTGCAGTCGTCTGCGAAATTGGTCAGCCACAGTCCTCCTGTGCTTGCCTGTACCTCTGAGAAGTATATTTTCTAAAGAGGATGACTATGCAGTTTTTGGCATTTAGCTTGAGGCCATGATTTTGACACCAGGTATCCCTCTTGGTGAGACCCTTTTGGAGGATGTCTGTCAGCTGGAGAGTCAATTATAGCCCCTAGTTTGCAGTCGTCTGCGAAATTGGTCAGCCACAGTCCTCCTGTGCTTGCCTGTACCTCTGAGAAGTATATGCCGAACAGGAGGGGTCCTAGTACTGAGCCCTGGGGAATGCCACTTGTAACTGATTGAGAGTCGGACCTAGCTCCCGCAACTCTCAGCATGTGGGTTCTGTCCATGAGCCAGTTGGCAACCCATCTTGTGACGTAGGGGTTTATGTTCAGGCTGGTGAGCTTGTCTATAATACCAGAATGGGGAATGGTGTCGAAGGCCTTTGCGAGGTCTAGGTAGGCTGTGTGTACCACCTTTCCCTCGTCTATAGCCTTGGCAACTGTCTCAAAGAAGTCCACCAGGTTTAGGAGGCATGATCTTCCCTTTACAAAGCTGAACTGGGTAGGGTCCAGTGTTTGGAGGTTCCCAATGCCTCTGTTAATGAGTTCCATGATGATACGCTCCATAACCTTGCAGACCAGGCTAGTCAGGCTTATAAGGTGATAGTTCCCTGGGTTTGTTATGGCTCTACCTTTGTGGAGCAGAATAACCATTGCTGGGCACCACTCTATGGGTGCGTAGCCTGTGGAGAGGCTGAGTTTGAACAGTGTGTTTAGTTGAGGGGTTAGTTCTAGGACGCAACTTGGGACACTGTCCAGTCCCATTGGTGGCGTGTTTTTGGCTTTGGAGAGGGCTGTTTTAACTTGAGTGCCTGTGATTTTAGGGGCTCTACATTCTTCTGGTATGGGTATGGGCCCTTTTGGGGGTGAGAGGGGGGTGAAGTTTGCACTGAACCTGTCTGCCAGGATGTTGGCGATATTGGTCGGTTCAGTGTATTTTGTGCCATTCTGCACTAACTCTGAGCAGATCTGAACATTGCCACTTAGATTCTTGACATAGCTAAAGAATGCCTTATGGCTATCTTTGGAGTCCTTGGCAATCTTTCTTTCGAAGCTAGCCTTGGATGATTTTATGAGGGATCGTAGTTTCTTGCTGATACTGATTAGGGATGTCTTCCTTTCTTGGGATTTTACTCTTTTCTGTACTAGTTTCCTCCTTCTGTTGTATAGCTTGTTTATGGCAGGGGTCCACCAGACTGGTTTCCTTTTCTTGGAGTGAGTCTTGGTTTTGCTTGGGATAGCACGATCCATGCATTCTTGTAGGTGCCCGTAGAATGCATTAGTAAAGGATTTTGCAGCTTGGACAGCATTATCCTTTAGCATGGGGGCTTTGAAACTTTCCACCTCGGTCTTAAGTAACGTGAAGTTTGCTTTTGAAAGGTTTTTCACGGCGGTTTCCTTGACCGTGGGTGGGGGCGTAATGTGGATATCCAGAGTGATTTGTTTATGGTCAAATCTAACCAGCGAGGGGTTGACCTCCTGTTGCCCATGTTGGTGATGACCAGGTCCAATATGTTGTCACCTCTGGTGGGAGTGTTGACCAGTTGATCCAGGGTATTTGAGTTTGTAAATTCTAGGAAATGTTGGGCAAGGGAGTTACTACTTGAGTAGTTCTCCCAGTTAATGTTTGGGTAATTGAAATCACCCAATATTAGGGTGTTTGGTAGGACCTTTATGTTTCCCAGTGTTTCCAGAAACGTGGAATGGGGGTCCTGGGACATAGTAGGTGATCTGTAGCAAGCTACAATTTGAATTGCTGTTTTGCCCATTGGTAGTTGCACGTGGATGATCTCTGAAGCATAGTGCTGTGCCACTAACCTGGAGGTGTGGGTATCCTTGATGAATATGGATACGCCCCCACCTTTTGTATTTTGGTCTAGGTTCTGTGGCCGAAATGTATGGTATGAGTTGTAGCCTGGTAGTGCTGGGGTGCCCTCTGGAACCTTAAACCAGGTTTCTGTTACTGCACATATATCGATTTTCTCCATACTGAGGAGTACCTCGAGTGCTTGCTTTTTGAGGTTTAGACTTCTGGCATTGAGTAGCATTACCCTCAGTTTTTTATTACTTGTGTTATTTACGGCAGTGGGTTTGTCTTTTGAGCTGTGCCTAAAAAAGGCACTATGGGGGTGGCAAGAGCCTTGGCCAGTATTTGAAAGTCTAAGGGTGATAGGTGCAAGCCGTCTCTAGTGAAGCAGCGTGGCTTGTCGAGCATGTCATCCCAGGCGGACAGACACTGGATCCCCTTTGAATGACACCAGAAACTTAGCCAATTATTGAAATTGATAATTTTTTCTTTATACTGTGATATCATTCTTGGTGAGGGCAGAATGCTACTCGGGGTCAAGGTCATACTGGCCTGGGCTACGTGATCAGAGAGATATTCCATGTAGTCCAGGGAAGTATGGCTCAGGTCATTCACATCAACATGGACAATGACAGAGTCGTATTTGTAGTTGTTCTGGAGTGACCTGAGTGCTTGTGTTATGTGGCGAATCATGGCACCCAACAGGCAGCTAACAATAACCTTCTCCTTGTTCAGCGTAGTGAGTCTGACATCAGTGTGCCTGACTATAGAGTCACCTATTACTAGTGTGTTTGGTATGTTATTTTGCCTTAAGGGCTGTGATTGCATGGCACACTGGTTTTGTGTAGTATGTTTTTCGTGGTTTGTGTTGGGGGGGGGGGGTGGAGGTTGCTTGGATGTCTGCTTTGGAGGTCTCTTATTTTGCAGATTTTTATTTAGAGCCTCCGAGTATGTTTTTGTGTATTTATGTTTGTTTTTTGCCGGTGATGGTTTAATGTGTCTATGTGAGACTGGTGGTGTGATGCAAGTATTTCCCTTCTACTCTTGACTGTCTAATCCAGTCTTGGGTTGAGAGAGCTTAGCCTCCAGTTTGGCTGTATAATTGCATCTCTCGCATGTATTAGTGTTTGGTGGTAGGAGGAGAGGGTTGTCTGTGCCTCAAAATGCCCAGATTCACTAGTTGGACTGGAGAGTACACCTGAAACTGCCCTTTAGACATGCCTGGATAGGTACAGTGAACTGTTTTACTGATTTTCTGGTAAGGTCTAATAGAGAGCCTTGTCCTTCTGTACAGTATAGGGGGATCTAGTGCTAGGGCTTATAAATGCTTGCTATGAGTTTTGAGCAAGTGCCGGGCTAAGAAATGAATGGTTTGAGTGCTTAAGTTGAAAGTTTGTCTAGTTGCAAGGGAAACATTGAAGAGGAGTCTTTGTGGAGCCGGGAATAGTTATACACTAGCTAACCTTTATTGGATTTCTATCCAAATAGCAAAATGATCTGAAAAAACCCATACACTTAGTTCCTTCTTGTGGTATTTCTAAACTTCCAGAAATATTAGTCTATTTCTGTTCTTAAATTAATTTTATATGTCCATTACTTATGAATGTTTAGCTTACCACTTTTAATGATTTTAAACATTACTTGTGTATCCCCACCCTTTTGTTTTTTTCTTAAATCACAAACTAGTATTATGCCCATATTTACAGAAACATAATCTAATGTCTTTTAAACATATCCCCCTCTTCCTTTCTTTGTAACATATGCATACACTACTATAATCCTATAGACTTGTTCTTGCCACCTTACATCTACCATTGTTATTCTACCCATTATAACCATTACATAATCTATAAGGTTTTTACTGATTGCTGCAAAGTTTTCCTATACCTGAGCACATTTCTTTTCCTATATTCCAAATAATCTTATTCCACCCATAACCTTTCTGTTTGTAGTCTTGTCTTCTGTTAATATACTTATATCCTCTAAAATGATCATATCCTTTCCTGTAACTAGTCTAGTCCAGATACAGGTTTGTTGTGTCCAGGACTGTTTGTAAGCTTCTGAGCCCCCCCCCCCCAAGCCTTTCTGTGTTGGTTGGAAGCCTTCTGGCTTATCAGGCTACCTAGAGCTTAGCACTCCCACTATCTACCACAAGAGGAGTGGTTTTTGGCCCAGAAATTGTAGTTTATTGAACGTTTGGCCAGTTTTTCCATCCCTTTCTGGTTTAAAAGCCCGTGTTTGCATGGGTTTGCGCTCGTTTAAGCTCTGCTTGGTGGCGCCGAGCTGAGGTAAACTATTACTTCTGACAGAAAGTCTGCTCTTCAGTTTTTTCCTTAAATCTTGCTATTTCTTTCTTGCACTTCAAATAACCTAATCACTTTGCACTTCAACAGGTTTTTGTAGCAGTTATTGTAGCACACCTAAGAGCCATCAGCACTAGTTCTTCACGGAAATAGCTCCATTACTTAGTTATGACCACCTCTCCTGGCATGATTAAAGGGCAGTTTCCTGTGCTTTCTCCTATTAACCTGGTGCACTTGGGCATTCTTAGGCAATGTAGCAACTGCCTCATGTACACAGACAACCCTCACCTCTTGGCTCCCAACACTCAGACTTGTTACAGATGCACTTATATCACCAAATTGGAAACTATGCACTCTCCAGCCAAGACAGACTAGCTGGTCAAGAGGAGAAGGTCAACACCCGCACCACACTACATGGAACACACAGCCCTCCAGAACACCCACCATCACAGCTCTCACATAAAAAAAACAAACCACACACTCACCTTCGCAGAGGCGCTCAATAGAAATTTACCCAAACAGCAGAGACCTCCAAGACAGAAATGCACTAGACCACCACAACACAGCACAAACCACAGGACACATAGCTCACCTCCACAGTGTGCCCCTCAACCTAAACCCCTTAGGCTAAACACCTTGCCCAGTACACTAACCGTAGGTGATTCAGTAGTGAGGCACACAGATCTCCCACTCATTAGGCTGAATAAGGAGAAGGTAACAGTCAGCTGTCTATCAGGTGCCAGAATCCAACACATAATACATGCACTGAGGTCACTCCACAACAAGTATGACTCTGTCATTGCCCATGTGGATGTGAATGACCTGAGATGCACCTCCCTGGACTACATGAAAAGCGATATGGTGGAGCTCTCTGGTTATGTGGCCCAGGCAGGTATAACAGCCCTGAGCAGTATCCTACCGTCACCTAGAATGATACTGCAGTACAAACAAAAATGATTGACTTCAACAATTGGCTAAGTTTCTGGTGTCATTCTAAGGGGATCCAGTGTCTGCTTGGGATGACATGATTGACAGACCTTGACACTTTGCCAGAGATGGCCTGCATCTGTCACCCCTGGTTTCCTGGTACTGGCTAAGGCTCTTGACATCCCTATAGTGCCTTTTTTAGGCAGTGTTCCAAAGATCAAATTACCACCATAACAGCTATAAATAAATGCAGTCTGAGGGTCATGCTGCTCAACGCTAGAAGACTAAATCTCAAGATGCACTTGCTTGAAGCACTCCTCAGAATGGAGAACATTGACCTTTGTGCTGTAACGGAGACCTTGTTTAAAGTGTCAGAAAGCACCCCTGTGCTACCAGGCTATAACTCATTCCACACCTTTCGGCCCCGAAACATGGACCGAAGCTCCAAAGGTGGTGGTGTCTCCATATTCATAAAGGATATGCACACCTCCAGAGTAGTAGCCCAGCGTAATGCATCTGAGATACTTCACGTACAGCTAACATTGGGTAAGACTGCGATCCAGGTCATAGCCTGCTATAGGTCCCCAACCATGTCCCTAGACTCTCACTTCATGTTCCTAAGCACCCTGGAATCTGTCAAGCTCCAAGCCAACACTCTCATACTAGGAGACTTCGACTACCCCTCCATCAACTGGGAAAACTACTCCAGCACCAATGCAGTGGCCCAACGCTTCCTGGATTTAATCAATTCCAATGCCCTGGACCCAGCTCATTCCTACCCCCATTAGAGAAAGCAACATCCTTGATCTGGTTATTACTAACATGGGCAATCATTGCTGTACACCAATAGTCAATTCCTCCCTGGTTAGATCCAACCATAAACTAATCACCATGGAAATCCACATCTCACCCACACCCCCTACAAAGGTATCCACCATGAAAAACTTCTCCAAAGCTGACTTTGGATTACTAAAAACAGGGATAGCTAACTTCACGGCACCCATGCCATTAGAAAATAGATGCATGACTGCCGACTCCTACACCAATGCACTGTATGAACACATACATAGATGCATGGAAATAGGCATACCCACCAGAACAAAGATGCTCTCCTCCACAAAAAAGGAAGCCAGTCTTGTGGTCCCCTGCCATTAATAAGCTCTACAACAGAAGGAAGAAACTGTTGCAGAAAAAGGTGAAGTACCAAGACCGGAAAAATTCCGTTATTAGCCTCAACAAAAAGTTGAGATCCCTCATCAAAACCTCCAAAGCCAGTTATGAAGGCAGAATTGTGGCAGACACTAAAAGCAACCACAAAGCCTTCTTTAGTTGTATCAAGAATCTCCATGGCAATACCCATATTTGCTCTGTTTACTGCACAATGGTACCTCCTATACTGAGCCAACAAATATTGCCAGCATACTGGCCGACAGATTCAGTGCCAACTTTACCCCTCTTCCCCCCCCCCTAAAGGACCAATCTCAATACTGGAAGAATGCCAGGCACCCTGCATTACTGCAGCACAGGTTAAAGCTGCATTATCTAAGGCCAAGAATACAGCTTCCATGGGACCCAACAATATCCCTGGCTGTGTTCTACATGAATTACAAAGTGAACTGACACCACATCTTTGTGCTCTGTTCACTCTCAGCTTCACCCCAGGCTTTTTCCCTACTGAATGGCGCACTGCTGTAGTCATCCCTTTCCATAAAGGAGGAGCGACTACAGACCCTGGAAATTATTGCCCCATTAGCCTGATGAGTCTGATATGTAAGGCTATGGAGCACATCATTATGGACCTAATTAATAAGGATACAGGGAATCTCCAAACTCTAGATCCCACGCAGTTTGATTTTGTGAAAGGTAGATCATGCCTGCTCAACAACTTTGAATCAGTCACCAGAGCGGTGGATGAAGGTAAGGCAGTTCATATAGCCTACGTCAAACTGGCCAAGCCCTTTGATACCATTCCTCACTCAGGAATTATTGATAAACTCACCAAACTAGGCATCAACCCTTGTATTGTTAGGTGGGTTGCAAATTGGCTCACAGAACACACAGTGTACAAGTCCGACTGCTGACCAGTCACGAGTGGAGTCCCACAGAGATCGGTCCTGGGTCCTTTCCTGTTTGGCATCTACTCAGAAGTCCAGGCCAACACGGAGGGACTCTGGCTGACCAAATTCACAGACTCCTGCAAGCTGGGAGCCATTATTAACTCCCCAAGTGATGCAGACATCCTACAGAAAGATCTCACTGAGACCAATGACTGGTGTCGAAACCATGGCCTTAAGCTTAATGCCAAAAAAATGCATGGTCATCCCCTTTGGGAAAAACTCAGTTCCCACTAATTACCACATTGATGGAAGCCCACTGAACACTGAAGTCGTTATAAGAGATCTGGGGACACAGGTTGACGGCAACCTTTCCTTCGACCACCACATTGCCACTGTGGTCAGAAAGTCCTATGTGGCACATCTCATTACCAAGGGTTTTGCATCCAGGTAGAAAGGAGGTCATCATTTCTCTCTACTCTTCCCTCATTAGATCAATCGAGTATAATGCCCATTTGGCATGTACCTCACTAGACGCCTGCAACAGCTGGAGAGGCCACAAAAAGTACCTCACAAAGAGGATTCTAGGCCTTAAAACACATGTCCTACATGGACAGACTCAAAAAAACTCCACCTATTCCCTGATGTTCTTCGTGTTTCACTGTTGCAGTCATTACATTTGGATAATCTGCTGGCAGGTTGCCCTCAGTCGGCCTGAATTCCAAAGTCTTGGGTCCTGCGTCGGTTGCTGTCTCCTCTTCCATGACGTCAGGTCGTCAGGGGTATAAAACATGCAGCCAACGTCATTTTCTTTAGTCTTTCTTGCCACGCGGTGCCCGAAGCAGAAGCATTTCGCAAGTGCCGGTCGGCCGACTCCTGAAATATTTGAGTTTCAGAACCAAAGTCTTCACTAAAGCTAAGTACCCCGTTGGGGAAACTTTTTTCTTGCTCCATACTGATGTCAGAAAAAGTTAATAATTGTATTACTTGTGGGAAGCAAATACCTCATAAGGATTTCCATTTATACTGTATTCCTTGCCTAGGCCCTGATCACAACGTGCCTGGCTGTCGGTTTTGTGCTAGATTTAACCAACGCACTATTAAGCGTCAGTATATCTTTGCCTCAAAGTATTTTGGAAATAGATTTAACTACCCAGGAATGTCGTCTGATAGCAATCCGACTACCGGAGTACATAAAAAACGCAAAGAAAAGGACAGAGAGACAGTCGAGGTCCAAAACTGACCACGAAGCTTCTCCTAAGCCAATCGCCGGTTCACTGGTACTCAATGAGGTGCTTTCGCAACCCCTGATACCCGCTACTTTCGAGTCGCAGGCCCCTACTGACACCCATGTGGAGTCCGGCATGCCGCGAGATACTCAAAGTATTGGACCCACGGATTTATCTCCCTCGGATGGGTCCAGAGCCGCTGAGCAGGCACCGTCGTCTGAGGGTGCATTCAGGCCTCAACATTTGTATATCAAACTGTTGACAGCTGCAAAACCAAAGACAAAAGCAACTTCTAAAACTAAAAATAAAACGCATGAGCCACGTGCACAGGCCTCTATGCCTAAAAAACAGATGATCAAAATGGCTGAAGACCTTATTACCTTGATCAGGGGTTCCAATCCCCCCTCCAGATAAGAGGCCTAGGCAAGACACTGATTATGAATCTTCAGATCAGGTTTCTATTTCTTCTGATTCCTCTTCTCATTAGGAATTATCTATACCTCCCTATGAGGATTCTGATGCAGAGGAGTCTATACCATCTGCATCACCTCCTGAGGATTATTCATTTGGAGAAACCTTGCATACTTTGAGGGAGCATTTTCACTGGGAGAGTCAAGATTTCTCAGAATCAAAAAAGAGGCTCAGGGATTTCCTTCTTCTCCCTCAGCACAGGCCTTTAGCCACACCCCCTGTTTTAGACATTGTGGATGATGTGTTTTTGGAGTCAAGTTTGACCCATGACTCCTTACCTCCGGCTCCCAGCAAGCCTGACAGATATTACAGGGTCCCTGAATCGCACAAATTTTTATTTAGAAACCCTGCTGCTGATCCTGAAACTATTTCACAGGGTCCAAAGGGAGTTAAGGCCTCAACAGCAAAAAATCCTACCCCCTCTGACAGAGATTCAAGGGCACTGGACAGATAGAGAAAAAAGGTTTATACATCTGCAACCTTGGCAGTTAGGGCCTTAAACTGTCAATTTCATATGCCCAGGTATCAACAACATGTTATGGGATTGCTGAAACAGAAAATGATGTTGATTTCTGAATGTGCATAAAATAAAGAATTGCAGGAATTATTGCATGCAGCTGAACAGGTTGGAAAGCATACTTTGCAATGTGGTTTTGATTCCTTAGAGGCCTCCTGCAGGGCCGCAGTTACTGGATCTGTGATTAGGAGGCATGCCTGGCTAAAGGAACAAAATTTGCCTGATCATGTTAAAGCTAAATTGCTAGATGCACCTTTACAGCATGATACTCTATTTGGTATTA